>NW_020798464.1:0-16729 GCF_002237265.1 Aspergillus thermomutatus | reverse complement strand
GTTTTGTAATGAAGTAGAGAATCCGAGACAAGTTTGTCGCCACTTCCAAGTGGTATTAGACTCCGGGGAGGATTTCCAGTATCTTCGGGCCTCAGGCAAAAGTCAGACTCTCAAGTCTCAACGCAAGTGGAGCACACGGGAGGGGAAATTGACCAAGGACCAATCATAATGGTCAAACGTTCTGCAGAAGAACAATGTCAATCAGTTCAGTTCGGACTCCGGGGATACCCTGGTCCGTTATTGTGTTACACTCGTTTTGGGTGGATACCTTATGCTGCATGCTGGACTGGACTCTGGAGGCTGATGCTGCCAGATCATCACAGGCCATTGCAAAATTAACGACTACCTACCTACCCACCTTCATCCTCTGAATTTTTCCTTCGAGCTGGTTAGTGAGGTGAAAGTGCCTACCATTCACATATGACCTCCGACATCGCAAACACTGAAAACCTCCGACTGGATCGTATGAGTTCGTTCGTATCCAGGCGTCAAGGGGTGCCAGAGTCCTGAGGCGGAAACATCAACCGGCCTCTGCTCATTGCCTGGGATGGTCGGCGACTTTTCCAGCCTCGAGTTGACGAGGTGGCCGGACCCCAGTCCCCGTTCTACTCTTCTTGGGTAGTATATGTCCTGAACTCAGGGATTTGTTTCTGATTATTATTTGGTGTTGCCGCGTCGGGGATCATACTACCTGAAGTCGCTGTAATCTCCTTTTATTTCTGGCAAACTTTATTCTGTTCCCCGACTCGATAATCATTAAATTGTCTTCTTGTTTTCTCTTTCTTGGGTTTCAAGTAGAGCTGGAGTCAAGAGGTGGGTTGGAATCGGAATCTACGGTCAGGGATAAAATGTAAGAAACGAGCCTTAGGCATGAAGACTAATCTAGTCGAGGCTTACAGCCTTGTCGCCTTAGGTACTAATAATCCAGAGTCAAGAATCACCCTAGAATCCTTCGCTCCTGTACGAGCACGTATGTAGTCGTACCGATGAGGGGAAAGAGGGCAGATTGGGGCAGGCTGATCTCCGAGGCCCAGTTCAGAGTTTGGAGAGTTTGGAGAGTTTGAGCCTCTTTAGACGGTCCTGGTTCGTCATGGAGCCATGTCCATGCACATCACAAGACTGATCAGATCAAGGCAAAGATCAGGTCGCCATACCATATACGAAATATTCCCTAGTCAAGAGATCCATTCACCCACAATTAAAATCGCCATCTTGATTCATAGAGTTTCTACGTCGGTTCGGTGCAGATGGGCAAGTTCAGCCTCCTCTTTTGCCCTCGTCAGCCGTCCAATCATACACCGTGATTCTGCAGAGAGCCTCAAATGGCCCGAACGTGGAGGTTGTTTGGTTGGATGGTGCGGCTGGCCCGGAAGAGGCTCGTGGTCGTTAGGACCCGGTGCTACTAGGTGAAATAGAGCTGCCTAGGTCCAGAGGTCAACTCCTTGAGAATCTTGAGATAAAAACGCTGCAATTGTGAGATAAAAGGTGATGAAAGCAGACTCAACTTGGACAAGTGAGGTCTCGGTCAATTCCCGTTTACAAGGAAGTAAAGTATAGATATACCGCTACTGTAGCTGCTGGTCGGTTAGCATTGTTTTCCCAATAATATCAGGCGGTATTATGGATGAGTTCAATGTCAATCATTAATACCAAGACTACTGGGACTCCATAGATTACTGGACAGTGGACAAGCGCTACCTCCGTCCCTCCCTACTAATTCATCTAGATTGGATTCCATACCTGCGCCGTAAAGGAATAGTCGTACTGTATTCCGTCCTCTGCCTCACACCCCACTTTGCTTTGCCCGTCTGTGGCGCGTCTGGAGACAATCAACCTAGCACTCTGTGAGTCTCAGGACAGCGACCTTTTTCTTTTCTTTTCCCTTCTCGAGAATGATCTTCTCTCCCATCTTCGCCTTCTCCATCGGATAGTTATCGGAAGCCTGACAAGTTTTTACTAAAATTCGAGAGAGTGAAATTTGGGCAAATTCTACCCAATGATTCGGGGTTGAAACTCCTCGCGACAATCTGCTGAACAACGAAACTCCCTCCAATCCTTCGTCTTGTCTTCATCACCATCACAATTATCCTCATTATCATCCTCATCCTCATCTTCATCTATCTCCTCATCTATCTATCAGTGTCTGTGGAACCATTCCCTGTCCATGGATCTACCTTTGACCGCTTAAACTTCTCTCTCTCTCTCTGCTCTTTTCTCCTCCATTATTCCTCACTCTAAACCTTTTTCAACCGTCCGCCAAGCCAGCGTCACCTCTTCCCGCTCAGGCTAACTAGCTCCAAGGCAGTAGCCTCATCGTCTGGAAGGTCATAGTCTTGATAATTATTCTTATTGTTGATCATTTATTATCATCAGTATTTCTCATTTGATCATTCATCCTCTGGCCACGCAGGACTTGACTACTGTTGCCATTGTTGTTATAATTGTCACTCTTATTACCTCTACTCTTTCCGACCTGCATCTTTACTTCTACTTTGCTTTGCTCCGCGGATACACCAACCCACGAAGTACCTCTACTGCTACCACAGCTATTCTTCTTATTGCGACGAACCCACTACTGCAGCGTCGTCACCACCACATGTCCACAAGTCCACAGCCGTTATAATAACACTCCCCACTATTACTACCATTGGCGACTCCGCTTTTCTCTAATTCTGGACTTTTGCGCCCTGTGGGATTCTTTGTTGTCTCCTCCCTCCACCAACCTCGCAGCACTGTCATCATTATCCTGTGCGTTTCATTCGTCCAGAGCTTCGGTTTTTGGCCCTGGTAACCCTCAGCCTACCGATGCACCTGGTATATCAATTCGATCTCCGCCATTGACCGTCCGATTCGGCCTTCTTCTGAGCCTCACTGCAGGTGACCGGCTCCTGCAAACATCATCGGTCCCATCTGGAATTACCGCTAGGCTTCAAGCCACGAGCTCTTTCCAATTCCTAAAGGTGAGCCTATCTTAAATTGTTTCAGTTTCTGCTGCATTCTACCCTTTTGGGGAAATGGAACTTGGTTTGGAGCCACCACCAATAAACTGCTCCATATCGCAAATTGCACCTTTCTTCTCTCTGGTTAGTCACCGGTCGTCCTCATGCAAAAAAAAGTCAAGATCAGTTCTGTTCTTGATCAGATTCTTGGATGGACGATGGTCAACTACGGGATTTTCCTTCCCAGAAATTGTGTACTGGCTCTCAGCGAACAGGTGGATTGGCGACCCGATCAATCTTCTATAAGTTGTTGTTCAACAGATTTTCCGTTTCCTGTCAATCACATGTACTAATGATGTCAATAGATATTCTTTCTGAAGAAGCACTGTTATCTTATGTGCTTTGATTCTCTCTTCACCTCCTCCCCTTAGTTGCGGGCTAGTGAGCTTGGAATCGACCTTTCACCCCAGACCGGGCACAGGGAGGTAGATTGGAGGCAAAGGTACCCATAGACGAGTAAACTACCAGAACGGGGCTTCCTAATGCCCCCTCAAAGCCCGCCTCCATGACCGACGCATACGACCCAGATGACGACCGGCTCACTCCCGGGCTAGAGGTTCAGAAACCCAATTACCAGCCCGACGAGCAGCTGCCCCCGTTTCTAACCCAAGATTCGACTAAAACTGATGCTACTGCTAAATACCCTGGAGATGAGGGAACGTCTTCGGACTTTCCCCGTAAGCCGTCGCCGACATCTAAGCCCGAAACAACTGAGGGCGACTCGGTACTGATCTCTCATCTAGAACCGAATCGCCCGGATATTGCCAATTACGAGTTAGAACATCCGCGCCTTCGGGATCCCTGGGGAGAGGATCAATCAAATCTGCAGAAAACGAAAATTGACCCTCGAGGCGGGGAAGATGTCAAATTCCAGGAACCGGCCTCGTCAGTGGCGGAGAGAGCTCTTCAACTCTTGTCGTCTGCCCCTGAAGTGTTACCACCACCCGAAAACTTGATATCACCTCCGGCTCTCAAGAGCGCATCTCCGCCCCAATCGATCAAGGACTTGTTGGAACCACCTATAACACAGGCCGAGCCAATCAACATCAAAGTCGAAGTATCATCTCCGAAGGATTCACATCCGCCGGCGCCCCCAAGTTTTACCGCCGAACGCAAGTCTCCTGTTGTTTCGCCCTTGAAAAAATTTGCAATATCACCCTCAGAGGGACCGGTCCAAGCCTTGCTTCCAGCACTCCAGACATCTCCTCCATTAGCAATCGCCAAATCACCGGAGAACCACCAACAGCATAGCTTGCCTTCGATACAGACTGCTTTAGCTGAGATTTCAGGGCCTTACTCTCTTCCTCCAGTCTCTACATCCCCTCCATCCATACCAAGGAATGAACCGGCGTGGGATCATCAACGCTCGGGGCAGTTTGTTCCGCCGCAGGTCCCCCCTAGTCCTTACTCACATCTTTCTCCTGCGAGCTCCAAGGGCATGTCGGCCGTGTCCTCTCCAGCATCGCAGCAGCAACCCCAGTGGAGGCATACACGATCCGACATCACTTATCTTACAACGCCGAATTACGAACCTTCGCCATCGGCAGTCAAGAGTCCGGCAACCAGCTATCCCACCCCCACCGATCAAACCCCGACGGGCGAACGGCCGCCTTTCAATCCGGGGCCGCCGCCCACTGCACCGGTTCCCACGGGTACATTTAAATGCAGGTATCCGGGGTGTACTGCTGCGCCTTTTCAAACTCAATATTTGCTGAAGTAAGTCAACACTAGACCACTTTTGCGTTGACAAAGACAGGCTCATCTAATTTCGCAGCTCTCATGCAAATGTCCATTCACAAGACCGACCACACTTTTGTCCCATCGAAGGATGTCCTCGAGGAGTTGGCGGCAAGGGATTCAAACGCAAGAATGAGATGATTCGGCATGGCCTTGTCCATAATTCGCCGGGATACGTATGCCCTTTCTGTCCGGATCAACAACATAAATACCCCCGGCCTGATAACCTTCAAAGGTGAGATCCATGCTGTTCTTGGCCGCCCGTCAGGTTTTCTGACAGAGTCTAGACACGTGCGAGTCCACCACGTCGATAAGAGCAAGGATGACCCCGAGCTCAGACGAGTGCTATCTCAAAGACCCGAGGGCAGCACTCGAGGCCGACGACGCCGAACCACTGCTCAGTAGCTTGTGCTTTGCATTATTCTTCACAAGTCACTCCGCCTTCTGTATGCCGAGAGTCGAAACACTTCGCTCGTTGGCATCACCACCCAGGACCGACCGCCCATTCGTGTAACCTGCATATGCATTGACGAATTCCCTTCCCGTGTTCCTGTTTGTCGTACCGTACATGATACCATATTCTTAGAATTACGATTCGTCCATTGTTGGTTCTGCGTTCGCGTTCGTTGTATGCTGCCGTTCGTTTTGTATTAGCATATATCCTCCCCATCGCTATAGGGTACAGCCGCGGTGTCCGAGACTTGACTTGCCTTGTGATTGCGATTGCCGGCGTTGAGTGTTCTTTCTATTGTCTGAGCTGCGCATTAGCCCCGTTACATACACTGTTCTTCTTTTGGAAGCTCTGGCGTCTTGATTGATCTTGGACCGGAATCGAATGGAATCGAGCCTTTTCATCTTCATTTTGATCTACATGTATATGCAGAAGATACGATGACAGCAACACCACTTGAATCAAAATTCGAACAAATCAAAGAACACAAGATGGTCTATCGCATACAACAGCAGCAACAACAACGACAACAAAAAGTCGAGACTCCCGCGCAATGACATCCGCCGCTAATACCAACCTAAACCCTATTTATTCCACGCCGTAAATGCATACACATCTAGAGAATCAGTCAAGGGTCAAGAGTCAACCTCCCCCCTCTTGTGAATCCGCCTCACATGGTCCTTCATGTTATCTACCCGGCTAAACACCCTCCCACAATCCGGCCACTCACACACAACACCGGGGTTATGCTTCGCCTCGTGCCGGGCCCGGTCCTTCTTGCTCGAGAACCCGCCCGCAACAGCCTGCGGACAGCCATCGTGCCGACAGAACAGATGCTTCCGGTGCCGGTTGAAGTGCTTCCGGAGGTCGCAGCCGCGGTGGAACGTCGCGGCCGAGGTGCAGCCTGGGTAGGCGCAGCGCCAGGAGCCGTCGGCGTTGGGGATGCCGTAGTTGTTTAGGTCCTTGGTGTGCTGCGCGGGGTCGAGGTCTGGGGAGGGCGGTGTCGGGTCGAGGTGGGAGCTTGAAGGGTCGGTGTAGAGGTAGTTTTGTGGGCTGAGGTGAGTGGAGGTTGTTCTTTGCGGGGCGTATGGGATTGTTGAGGCTGGGTAGACGTGGGAGGGGTGGTATGTTGCTGTTTCTGCTGTTGGGGGAACTTGGGAAATCCATTGATCGCCGTAGGGGAGGTAGGATCCGCTCATGTGTGCGAGCGTGGTGTTGTCGTAAGCTTGGCTTGCTGGCATGGCTGGGTCGAAGTTGAGGCCTGCGTATGAGGACGCGGGGAGACTGGCCAGGTAGAAGCTGTCCATGTCTTCCTCGCTGACTGCTTGGCCCATGTGGTATGGGTAGGTCTCGGGGACATCGTGCATGCCCGGGTAGGTATACTGGTGTGAAGACATGGCGAAGACGGTGTGGTGGTTTCGTGTGGATAAAGGCATGCTACCACGAGTCACTGTATGAATTGCTGTAGTTGATCCTGGCTCTGTTTCAAGAAGACCACAGGATCGAGGTCGATGTCGAGCTTTTTGAGTTTCTCGTCTTGTTCCATGCAAAGGTTGATCATGAGTCCTTCCAGTTAAATAGTTCCTGGTGATGCGATCCAACATGTTCACTTCCCCAAAGCGGAACGTTTCCGTCCTGTCTTTGTAAAGGCGAGTCGAGTCGAAATGAGATCTTACTTTCTTTTCTTTTTTTTTCCTTGACTAAAGATATACCCAGAAATGCTTCTTCAGATAGAGCCGAATGACATTGCTCAACGTCAGACGTGGCTATGCCATGCTTCTGCACGCTGACAGAGTTGACTGAATTAGAAAGCCGTCGACTCTTCACAATGTCCATGGACGACTCTTAAACCTGCATAGAGTTGGTTGATGTCATCAGAGTCGATACCATTGGTTGTCGGTGTGCCATTATACCTATTTCTGGGCGGTCTCCTCATATCATCTTTCCTTCGTACACAGCACGTTGAAACTATGTGAAGAAGCCAGGTAGACTCAGAAGAAAGCTGCAGATAGCCCCGGAGTTTCTGCTCGGAGATCGACATAATGAACCAGTGACTGTGGGAGGAATCTGTTGGTATGATGCTGTACTGAGACAAAGATACCTCCAGACCAGTCGTTCGTCGCTGGTACCTTCTGTGGCTGCCGAACCTAGGCTTTTGTGGCACTTGGCTGCATATAGTTAGATGTATACGAGTCAACGCACGAGAGCCAATAGCAGCAGATTTATCGTCCCGAAAACCGGGGTTCAAGTCTTAGCGCTCGTCAGTCTGCCACTCTGCCTTCTCATTCGCACGACGGCAGGAGAAGATCCGCGGTGGACGACACGGACTCCTGGCATTGAGCATGAAGGAGTCAGAGTGGTTCGGCAATCAGACATCATCATTGGATGTCTGATAGGGCTGATGTGTGGGAGACGCTGTGCAATCAGCAAAGTGGCATGGCAGTTGTCTTAGCTGTCGAGGAAGGCTTTACCTGGTTGAGCTGTTGGAGAGTTATAATTAGTCACATGTGATGTGCCAGACAATTGGCCCTTTTCACTGACAAAGGACATCGGTTTCCACAAAAGGGCAAGCACATCTCGTTGATTCGCCTGTTTGCCTGGTAGATAGACCCAGGCCGATCAGCCAGAGAGGCTTAGAGCCTCAGCTTCGGCCCTTTCCCAATCAAGGGTTCAGTGCAGGGGGGAATGATGAAAACAATAACAGAACAAATGGGGAGAAATGAAGAGAATATGCTGTTTTCGCACTGTCAAAGGACTTGCATGAGCTAAAGCATGCATGGCATTGCGCCTTAATCAGGCCCCCGCACCTTGGTGACTGGCCTGGATATGCTTACCTGGTCTTACATCCTCTCGGTTCCTGGTAGGGCCGAGAGGTCTCAACTCCAGATAACTGCCATATTTGCTGTGACGGTTTCATCAAGCGACTGCAGATCCTAATGCAACCTCATTGTGTTATGTTTCAGTGCATTATCCTCCTGAGAGGGTCGTTGTGCAAAAAATGGATAAAAATGGAAACACGGGACGGCCCCGGAAAGGCCCCCGGGTGGCTGTAAAAAGAGCGGTGTCAGCAGAACATGGTTCATGATGTATCAACAAGCCTTCAGAATGCTTGTCATTTTGTTATGCTAGACGGTTCACTGTTGTCTTGGCCTCCCTAGGGCAACTAAAAATTCGATTGTCAGAGAATACAAGCGAGGTGACTTTTTCCTCCTCCCCGTCCCGCTGAGCTGGGTTTGGCAACTTAGGGAGTCTTAACAGCTTCCCACTGATCGCCGCTTCTCGTGGAATTCTATGGCTTGCGCTGGCCAGAAGGCAACCTACATATGTTCGCGGCCTCTTGAGGTGCGAAACATGGCTGCATGTGAAGTGCAGAGGAGTCCAAGCAGGTTCAAAAGGAGGAAGTACGTATGGTTGGACTATTTTCTAAGGGAGCATAATATGTATGTTTATTACCAAGTAGAAAAGAGGTCAAACGCTAACAGCTCTAGGGTCCGACAATAGGGGAGTGACGAGGTCCGGATGGCGATTGATTTTGCCTTCCAGGGAGTCTCTGTAAAGGATGTAGTGCTGCACAACAAAGACCAAATCAAATAGGATGGTCACATTTGACAGTAACAATTTCACGGGGTTTCCAGTAATACCACTCCAATCGCTCTGAAACGAAGAATCCAAAACTAGTTGAAGAAGGGAAAGGACACCACCGGTCAAGTCGAAAAGTATCTGGGTGATACTCCACCCCTGTGTGGACTTTCTTTTATAATTGACCCATGCTTGAGGGACATATTTCACAATGGTGATGACCAACTTCACATAGGAGAGTGCGTAAATCTAGACGATGAAGGTTTAGAATTGATTTAAAACATTCAATAAGGGTTTCCAAGTCCCCAAATGACTTACCACATCGATCCATGCCCAGGTGGATGGCTCATATCCTCCGTCAGGGCTCTTGGCCAAAACAATGCAAACTACTATACCTATTGCCACAATGGAGCCCCAGAAGAGGCCAAGAACCGGTTTACTAACGGTCTGGAAGCGGGAGACCTTGAAGCCCCAGAGCTTTGGCCAGAATTGGGTGTAAACAATAGTGCTGAGGATGACAGCATGCAGGGCAAAGGCAAAGTCATTGAAGCGCACTGTCGACTCCTCAGCCAAAGGGTGACGGGCTGCGTATTGGCGCTGGATCACAGGAGAATAAAGAAAGGCAGATGTATATGCTGTGTAGCAGACAAAGCCCAGAACGTTGATAGTGGGAAAGTCAATGGCCAACCCGACTGTTGAACGCCGCCGAAAGTTACTGATCGGCTGGGGATAAAAGGATGCGGACCAGCAAAACATACTTGGTCTTCAGGTCAGCAACCGGACGGTCATTCGGAGAAAGAAGCCTCTAGGAGTTTTGTCTGCCCCAGCTTGACTTCGAGGAACACGGTCACATACTATATCCATCCTAACAGGCTATGAAGGGCTTATCAATACACATGTGTCTGTGGGTATCGGAGATAATCGATACTCACCGCGAGAGAGCCCTCACGAAGATCTCAAGCTGAGAAGACATATCTCTATAGTTACCTTAGTCTTGCCTTAAAACGAATCATAGAAAGGATGAAATAGAATGACTTGAATAGTTGAAGAGATCAAAGGACAATGAGGATCAGAGGACTGAGAACCCATGGGGTCCAGCTGATAAGATAGGCTGAGGCACACGATGAGTCCATAACCAGAAGGCGGTGTAACGAGGAGAGGAATTGCTGAGTCAGCGGCTGGTTGCTTGGGATATGAGCTGGTACGCTAAACCCAAAACGGCAAACAGTTGTGACGCGGGCTGATCGGGCGCTCACTCCTTCAGCTGCCCCAGCACCAGCCATCTGCTCCCTTCCAGCGGCTGACTATTGTTGTCGGTATTGCTTCATCCAAGCTGGTTCTGGTAAGACGCTTTATCTCTGTTTTGTCTGACTTCATATTTGATACTCTTTCCAGCCTTTTCATTCTATCGTCTTATCCCCGCTTTGATCCTCCTCACCGCCAGCCTCACGAGTATACAGAAGTAAATATCCCATCCACGATACCTTGCGAAACTCAAAAGTCCTCCATCGTCTGGATCTGATGAGCTGATTGATAGGCACAGCCGATTGTCCATCAAGCTTCTATTTGGTCTTCTTTAAGCGCATGGTGCATTCTTCGGAGTGGGGGATCTAAATAGATCTCCTTCAGTTTTTCCGACATTCCCTTGTCTCGAAGGTCGCTGTCGCGAGTGCCGGATCAACTGAACTCTGGTGCGCAGGGAAGCCATGTCGTCAAATTCAGACCTCACAGCTCCCGGGAGCAGCACGTATGCCTCCAATACATTGCATGTCGGAGATGGAACATGGGACTCGGGCCGCGATACGTTTCTTCTACCCAACTTAATGGGTGTGAACTTTGCGACTATGCAATACAACGGTGGGTGGTGGAGTCGCATACTTTGTGTGAATGTCAAGCTTTTCTGACATACATTCCAGGCATGGGGAACCGGTTCCGCGATATGCCACAGTACCGCACATTGATAATCGCTCATGGTGTCATTGCAACAATCGTGTTCCTCGGGTTGGTGCCCATATCGGTCCTGATCATACGATATTATTCGCGATGGAACCCATTCTGGGCTTTCAAGCTACATGTCTGGTTCCAGGTTCTGACACTCTTATTGAGCACTGTCGTCTTTGTCCTCGGGTGGTTTGCCGTCGGGCCTGAGAGAAGTCTTACCAACCCTCATCATGGAATAGGGCTGGCGATCTACGTCATTGTTGTTTTCCAAGTATTATGGGGGTATCTCGTGCACAAGATCGAGAGTAAGCGGAAAAGATACCATGTTCCGCTGAAGCTAGTTGTGAGTTGCGGCGAACAAAGCCATTGTCTTTTCATACCTCGGCACCATTCAACTAATTTGCCCGTAGATCCATCGATGGCTTGGTCGTGCTCTTGCGATCTTAGGTCTAGTGCAGATTCCCCTGGGACTCACCCTCTACGGCTCCCCAAAATCCTTGTTCATACTATACTCAATAGCTGCTTTCGCACTTCTGGCAACATTCTTCGTTCTCTCGTACCTGTACGATTCCCAAGGATACCCCACAGGAAGTGAATATGACGCTCGGCATAGCTATGTTTCAGGACCTTCAGGCGTCGAAGATCGGCGTCATAGCAGCTTCGGCCGCATGGCCGCGGCAGGTGCTGCTGGAGCGGGTCTAGCTGAGCTTTTTCGACGCCGTTCACGTCCAAAAGAACGTCACGGAGACTCTCAAATATCTCATTCAGAAGACAAGTACTCCGATGAGGAGTCACGTCGTGGTGGCTGGGGGAGCAAACTTCTCAAACTAGGAGCTATCGGCGGTGGTGCGCTTCTCGCCAAACGATTCTTCGACAGAAGGCGCGATCGAGATAGTGATACGGAATCCGGACGCTATAGTCGGGCGCATACACGAAGTGATAGCATAACAGAAGCCACAATGAGTAGGTTGGAGGACGGACGACGGCCAGAACCAAGCTATCAGACTCCTCTCAATCGGCCGCCAAGCAGACCGCCAAGCAGACCCCCCAGTAGACCACAAAGTCCGGGTTCGTCTTATTATTACAATACGACGTATTTGACAGAGCCAGAGCCAGAGCCCTCTCATGGTGTTCGTAACGCCTTGTTCGGTGCTGGAGCTTTCGCGGCGCTCCGGGGTCTCTTTAAGCGTCGGAAGAGAGATGACGAGCAACGTCGCGTGGAGGATATGCGCCGTCACGAGATAGAAGAGGAAAGAATCGCTCGAGCAAACAGTAAACGACGATATACCGGAGACGGCTTCTACCCACGAAAGCACAGAAGGGCTGATTCCTACACCGCTACTGATCTCTCATCGACTGACATGACCCGCCCACCGCGTGGTCCTTCGCACGGCGAGTCCGCTATATCTGCCGGCCCCGCGACACCTGGGCCCGTGGACGTGCCGCACTTCGATGTGCCTCCTGCCCCGCCGATTCATCAAGAGCCAATCTCAGAGATGCCAACTCCCGTCCAGTCTCGACATGAACTGCCCGAGATAGCCACGGGTCTGGCAGCCGGAGCGGCCATGGATGCCTCGTCCAGCCATCGTCGCCGGCGCAGTACGAGTAGACAGCGGGACGATCATATGGAATCTCCGCCAGTGTCAGTCAAAGTGAAGATGCACAATGACGGCCGGCACGTCACTCTGAGGAGACTGACCGAGGAAGAAGCCGCCGCCAGTCGCGAAGCACGACGAAGGGAGAGAAGAAACTCGCGTCGGCGCGCCGGAAGCGTGAGCTCTCTGTCGGGTAACGAAGGTGGTTACGATCGATGGCGCCGTGTGGAGGAACTCGAGCGTCAGCAGCAGGAACAAATCCAACGTGAACAGCAGGCGGCCGCGGCTGCGGCCAATTCTGCTGCTCCTTCGGGAGCTGCTCCTCCCCCATCATTTGTCCCGCCCTCGATGAGCCACGTTCCTCCTCCGCCTCCCCATGTACCCTCCAGCTTGCCCTACGGCAGCATCACGTCTCCGGGCACATTTACTGGCACCGATGCCAGTGGCGACTATGCAAACAATCGCCGGCGAAGACGAGCGGAAAGAGCTCGCGCTCGGCAAGAAAGACAACAAAGTGTTGATTTCACATGATCAAACATGCTGGTTGGAGTGAATGGAGTGCCTGCCAGCCTCGTTACCATTGTACAGAAAGTGTAGTGCACTATTGCGGTATACTAATATTCCTGCCTTTACCCATTTTCCGATGTCCCTGTCCCAACCCCCTGGTTTTCTCTACCCCGAATAATGAAATGCTCTCTTGGTCATGCAAGCGTTTGGATTCTTCCTTCTCCTCTCGACCCCTTGGTTCTATCGATGTCCCTGATTCCCTTTCCGCTTTTTATGCACACGAACGACCCTTTTCCCCAGCGAATGCTTGATGATCACATGAAATTTATGGTTTGGGATGATTGTGTGTTTGGGAAAAGAATGTGACGGTTCACGTTTGGATTGACAATGTCACGATTGGTTGTTTATATGTTGATGTTCTTCTATCCTATGTATCCCAACGTCGATTTTAGTTAGACGTACTCTGCCACATTTTGGCTGCTTATGCTTGAAGGAATGCGGCTTTCCCAACAAATGTTTCTTTCTGGTTATTACCTTACTCGTCATGTAGGTAAAGCCATTACGCTGTTTTGATAGACACAGGCAACAGCAAAGATGACTTGCGGCTCTCATCTAGTTCGGGCTCTACATGCGATAGTTTCTTAAATGTGAAGATGCGATATATTGGTTGACCTCTATCTAGAATTAAGTTCCCGAGAACGAGTAATTTTGTCTTCACCAGAGACTAAGAAAACCAAGCCTTTCTCAACCAGTACGAACTCGAGATGATGTGAGCCGGACGCCATGGCCATGGTGGATGCACAAGGCTATAGATGCAGATTCGTCTTCACATGCTGAAGGTACGAAAATTGCTTAGTGGGGTCATATACGCATGGGTTGACAGAGCGTTTGGCACGGACAGTCGAAAAGGCGGTAATGGTAGAAAACCAGATTGTCGGTTGGGTGAAAGAGGAAGTAGTCAGTGGCAGACGAGAGATGTTGTGTTGATATCCTCCTCGCCGCGGGACATGAGCCAAAGGCTTGTTTCTTAGGCAGTCATTGGCCAGAAACCATGGGTTCAGATCCAGGCTGGCTTCGGAGGAATTATCGAGCTATCGAGCGGTCACTCTAGGCTAGCTCCCTTGAACCTCTTAGCAAGCTGTTCACTCTCTGACTTGGGAGATTCAGGTCTTGAGGAAAGATGACGTTTCCCTTGGTGGGATAATGGGCGTGGAGGATCGGCCGGGTTTAGCCAGGGGCGCTTAGGGGGGCGCTCACCACTTTCCTGAAGAATAGTAACCAGGGTCGCCCAGCCGGGGGTGTTTAGCAGCTGCAGCCCCTCTGTGGGATCATGCGACGTCGCGACGCGGCACAGTAGTGCTTCTTCCTGCTGTGGATTCATGTGTTAGGAAACCGTGACAAGGCTTGAAACTTCGGACTCGAGCTGATTGGGCGATCTGATACCGCAACACTTACCTTGCTGAACATGGATAGCGAATGCAGGAAGCACAAAAGATGGAAATCTGACACTTCCCGAATTGCCTTGTCTGGATCACCGTGGGAAACCAGCTTCTTCGCGACATGGCGAAGCTCCTGACTCTCGCCGATGACTTCCCGGTTCTCAATGGGAAAAGTGCTCGCAGAGAATATAGGAGATGACTCGGTAGGGAAGCCATGGGTCAAAGTGACTAGTAGGTACTCGACAGGAAAGCTGGGTTTGGCGTTCTGTTGAGCACTCACGCCGTACTCGTTGATCTTCCGGTAGAAAACCTCGGGGATGTACCGCGACTTGTTCTCCGCATCGTCGTCTTCCGACTGCACCAGCATGACGGAGGGCTCGGCGGATGGCTCAACTATATCCGCCCTCACCATCTCAACAGCGGAGAGAGAGGCTTGATATGAGCTGACAGTGATGGCACCCTCTTCGTCGCCGCTGAGCACGCAAGTCACGAAGTTAGAACCAAAACGGCCGGTTCGACTCCACTTTGTCGCTTTAGGATGTTTCGCTTGCATCCGAGATGCGAAGGCGATTTCCAGTGACGATAGGTAGTACGAGTCGATGTGTCGCTTGCATACCACCGAGCCATCTCCGCGTCCCGTATCGAGCAGATCCGTGAAGATGACGCCGACTTTCTCGAGTCCACATTGACGAGCTACTTCATCCACCTCCTTCTCATTCGGCCACTCATAAAGCGTTATCCCGTCTACTTCATCAACCTGTGGTGGTTCATAGATTGCCTGTACCACCGCCTTGATACCCAGAGGTACCTCGGTATATTCTTCATACGTGCCGTACAGAAAACCTAACCTCTGAGCGCCTGATTTCCGCCAGAAGTCAAGCAGTGAGTTAATCAGGTCGGGCGAAGCAAACTCCACGTGATCGACCATGCGGAACTCCTGAGGCTGCAGACTGATCGCACTCGGCTGACACTTGGTACAGATCCCTTCAGGCCAGGGCGGATGACCAGAGGGACAATCGCGCCTTACTCGATAGTAAGGCTCATTGAGGGGTGGCATGAACGAGCTCTTCAGCTCGGTTTTGTTGGTGGTTGCATTGATCTTCCGCATGTATGAGTGAAACGATAGGTGCTTGATTTTCTTCTCCGCGAGGTACTTGGGGTCGTAGGGCTCGAGCGGCATGCAATAGTCACACATGCCTTTGGGGCCGTGTTTGCACATCTTCATATCACGAGGACGTTGGATTTTCCCGTCTTTCTTGTCCAGCATATCGTCCAGCGGCGATTGTTGCACAACTTCCCAGGGATTCTTGATCGTCGCGGATGGGGAGGTCGGAGGGCGAAAAGTGACAGTCTCGGTTTGTGGCACCGGTGCTCCATTTAGCCGCCGTGATGCATCTGCTGTGACTTGCTCGTTGGCTGGAGCGGCCTGCGATACTTGCTTATCCTGGTAGCCAACGAAGAGCTTGTCCCCGTGTCTTTGAGCCCACAGCTGTCAGCTAAAGCCAAGCGCATCGCTGCTGAATACTCACTTCAAACCGACCCGCTCAATCGAGACCCCACCGAGATCAATCAGCGGTCTTTCTTGACCGCCGGTGCCGATGGGTTTGTTGGACAGCACGATCGAGGAAGGTTCAACATCTTTGGGAAGGCTTTCGAGGATCTGACGAAGATAGAGAGTCAGCAACTGTGAACTCTATGCTATGATGGCCACAACTGATCGGAGACATACCTTCTCCTGTAGTGATGGAAACAGCTCCTGCGGGCTGACACTGAGGCGAAACTGGCCGTTTCGGCTCTCGAATCTGAGGATGATCGGCCGCGCAGCCGCCATGTTGGAGGAGAAGTCGGTCGGTGTATTGGGATGGTTGTCGGGAGTAGTGTGAACTCATAAGCTCATGACGGGAAGAACTTTGAATAATCAGGTTGTTGTTGGTTATTTTCGCTCGATGAAGACGATTGAGCGAGTCAGTAGATAGTAAGTAAAGTGTGAGGTGTGAGGTGTGAGAGCTCCAGTGGAGGTGATTATTCAAAGGCGGGCAAAGGCAGCGGAGCTCTATCGTCATCGCCTGTCATGGTATTACTGGTCTGTTACACTGCGGCCGCATTGGATGTCAGTATTTTGAGGTAATTATGGTATTGGGGTTACCACTGCTATTTGGAAGCCACCTTTGCTATACTACTCAATGATTCCTCTTTGCCTGTTGCTCTTCTTCTCTCTGCTCTTTTTTTTTTTTTTTTTTTTTTTTTTTTTTTTTTTTTTTTTTTTTTGGAAGAGGTGCTTTGTTTTTGTTTGCATGGACCTTTTTTTAAATTGTTTTTTATAAAACTTTCCCACCCCCCGAAACTAAGGAGAACCTCTTTTGCCGTCCTCTGCTTTAAAAAAAAAAAAACAAATTACCCCCTCCCCCCACCCTTCCTTTATCTTATTTTCATACACCTCTAAACTCTACACGCTCTTTTCTTCTCCCCCTCTTCTCTCAC
>NW_020798463.1:0-17016 GCF_002237265.1 Aspergillus thermomutatus | reverse complement strand
TTGGTAGATATGTAGGCTTTGTAGTCGGTCCGAGGGGGGGTGTCAGGATTCCATCCCGTTTAGGTTTAGCGTCCCGACTTAGTCAGCCTATATATAGTTGGCCCCTGAGCCATCCTAATTGGACACTGGGCGCTTCCCGATTCTCTCAGTGCCTACGTCGTAGGTCAGCTGACTATCGGGTAGGCAGGCGGCTAAGAGTGCAGGGTGATGTGTCAACTGTATCACCTACACTCGCTACGGAAAATCATCTTCTTTTTCATCTACCGCTGTATACTCGTATAGATGTTATCTCCCAGTTGGGAGGGTATTTGTCGGTATCCAACAGTTCAGCCACAGGCTCCAGTTAACAATCTCCGCACATCTCCACCGCCCTGTCTCCCACCACGATATTCTACTCCTGCTCCTTCGGAAAGATGTCTGACACACCTGAAGGTATTGTTGAATACGCCTACGACAATATTACAGAATGGTACCTGCAGTGGGTCGAGAGCCAGAAGTCGCCGCGACAAAGATACACCAAGATGCTCCTAGACAAGCTGCAACCTTCACCCTCCATTCTAGAGCTTGGTTGTGGTCCCGGAATTCCTATTGTGAAAATGCTTCTCGACCAAGGCGCTCAAGTGGTGGCAAATGACATCTCAACCAAGCAGATCGAGATGGCCAAGGCCCGTTGCCCGGGGGCCAAGCTGGTCGCGGGTAACATGACTACCCTCACTTTCGAGCCTGCGAGCTTCCATGGCGTAATCAGCTTCTATACGCTGTTCCACCTTCCACGGTCAAAGCTCAAGGCCATGCTCACCAAGATCCATGGTTGGTTGAAGCCCGGAGGTGTCTTCGTTTTGAATCTTGCGACTATCGATGAAGAAGAAATCCATGGCGAATTCCTAGGATATGGAATGTTCTGGAGCAGCTATGGCGTGGATGAGAATCGAGCAATGCTAACAGAAATCGGATTTGATGTATTGCAGGTGGAAGTATTGCAAGCAGGCGATGGGAAGTTGGAAGAGGGTGATCCAGACTTTGATGCCGAGTTTATGTGGGTGGTGGCACAAAAGAAAGAATCTCCTACGTAGCGGAATGCTGCAAAGATTATGAAGCTAGGCGAATGTGAAGCTGGATGAATAGAAGCAGTGTGGGTAAACGAAGGCACAGATACTAAGATCACAGCGGTGGTATGGATGGATATGTATCTATAATGGATGTGAATCCACAGTGTGGCAAGGATTTCTACATTCCCAGCAAGGTAGTAAAACTCGGTGTACCATACAACCCGTTATATACCGCCATTATGCCCTTGATGGCTCTATAAGTATTTGATCCAACTGCTCAATTAATCCCGCCTGTAGCTAGCTATGTAATGTCTAGTATAAGCTAATGGTTGAAGCATCTAGTCGAATTCTAAGCCTCGTCACTATCGATTCAGGGAAGAAAAGGCGCAGGGAGTTCTCTAGTTACTACACGCTTAGTAGCCCGGTTAGAAGATAATCATCATCTGTGGAAACACCAGGAATCAAGTATATTCCTATCTAAAGGTGTTCTAGCTCTCGTTCTCGCTCTCGTGGTCCCATGGAACTTTGTGTATGGTCGAGCTATCATGGATGTCACCACACCGCGTGACAGGGATGGAATAAGGGGCTTCCTGGCAATGCTATGTTTTCAGAAGGACCATAATAAAATGTGTGTCAATTCATCAGTTCTCTCTTTATCCGGCGCTCCGTCATATGTCATGTCTAGGTATATTCGTTCCCCTATCCCGCAAGGTGCACCAAATTATATACACCATGTGAACACTACTATGACGAAAGTTTTGACACAATCTTCTCAGCCAGAGCCAGTAGAGAAGTGGCATTGACAATATCCAAAGTGCTCAGCGTGACATCGAGCTTGTGGCGTACCCAATTGCGCAGCTCAACACCCGACAACGAATCAAGTCCATATGACATGGGTGACTTACCCGGCTCTACTTCCTCGCCGAGTCGCAAAATGCGTGCAAACTGCAAACAAATGACTTGGATGCAAGCTTTCGTCAACCTTGCAGTGTCTGCGCCTGACTTGTGCAACGATTGCAGAGCGCGAACTCCTTGATCGATGTCGTCGCTGCCGCTGCCACCGTCCGCGCCTCCCTTGCGTCCAGCGCCACGGAAAGACCACAAATGACTAAAGCGGGGGTTGAGCGAAGTGTCCGATCCGTCTTGCGGATATGGATATGCAATTCCCGTCACTAATTGAGCAGAGGACTCCTTGTTGAGCGGAGAATGTCTATCTTGCTGCAACACGGAGTAGGTGAAGATGCGGCGTAACATGCTTTCGTTGATGGGGATCCAGTGGGCTCTGTTGATCTTCGCATCCAGACCCGTCTCGTCTTCTGCAACATATCCAACATCTTCGATCAGTCCAAGGTCGACCGAGTTGGCACACAGGCCCTGGCGCTGCCGCCAGCTAGCGAAAGCATCAAGGAATGTGTTGGCAGCGGCATAGTTGGCTTGTCCTACACGACCTGCAACACCCGAGGTACTTGAGAGCATGGTGAAGAAGTCCAGAGGCTGCTTCAACAGCTCTTGAGTTGCATTGTGCAGGTTCCAAGTACCCTCGACCTTGGCATAGATCGTGTTCCGGTACTGGTCCTTGGTCATCGACTCGTAGCTCGTGTCCTGCGCATAATGGTGTTAGAAGTCGATATCAATATACTCATCGCCCCTTAGACTATAGACTTACATTCAGCGCCATGGCTGCCTGGACAATGCCGCCAAGCCTTGGAAAGGTGTTTTGCACCAAGCCTTTGACGAAATCCATGTTTCCAATGTCACCCTTGGCCTCAGTCACCCGGCAGCCATACGACATGCAGGCTCGCACAATCCCAGCCGACGCCTCATCGCTGATGCCGCTGCGATTGCTAACGACAATGTGTCGAGCGCCATGCTGTGCCATGTGCACAGCCAACGTACCGCAGAGGCCCTTCAGACCGCCCACAATGAGATACGAGACATCTGGGGATAGCCTGAGTCTACGGATGGCTGGTCGGGTGGGCACAATGATCTCTCTGTCGTTCTTGTTTGTTATCACGATCTTGCCAATATGACGTCCAGTGCGAATGAAAGCCAGGGCTGCGGGTGCTTCTTCGAAGCCGAACGTGGTGACCGGATGGATCGGTTTGATGTGACCTGCGTTGATGAGAATAAAAAGTTCAGTCAGGAGCCTACATACATGGTCTACAGTTAGCGCTGGTTTTCCTAGAGAGCGAAAGTTGGAGGCAAACCTTGCTACTATGGGCTCGTTGAAGTGCTTGGTGTAAGAGAGGTCAACAGCTCGGAACGAACAGTTCCTGTCGAAGGGTTCCATGGCCAAGGTGTTTCGGTCCACAATATCTCTCTTGCCGATCTCGACCATGGTGCCACCGTCTGCGATAATTCTCCACGAAGCATCAAGCAGTTCCCCGACCAGTGAGTTGACAATGGCATCAACGCCGCGACCGTTGGTCTCTCGCATGATTTCGCTTGCGAATTTGGTGCTACGAGAAGAGAACATGCGGCTTCTTGAGATGCCGTATTCTTTTTCCAAGAATTGGCGCTTCTCCTCCGTGCCCACGGTCACGTAGATCTAAGTAGTAGTAAACACAAGACGCGTTAATTGGACTCATCAGCCTGGGACTTAGCTTGGGCTTACCTCTGCCTTTTTGTGCCGAGCGAGCTCGATGCAAGCGATGCCGATGCCTCCTGTTGCAGAGTGAATGAGGACAGCCTGCAGAACCGAGTTGTTAGCGCGAGTCGTCAAACAATATTCAGTATGAAGACTAGCTTACCTGGCCTTCTTGCAAACCTGCCAAGTGATACAAAGCGTAGAGAGAGGTCAGATATACACATGGAATAGTTGCAGCATCCTCGTAGCTCATCGTGTCCGGGATGACGTGGCAGCGGTCAACATGAACTCTGATGCGGTTTGCGTGACTGCCTTGCTTCAGCATGCACACACGATCGCCGACATGAAACTTCTTCACTGCTGGCCCGAGTCGCCGAACAACACCAGCGCACTCGTAGCCGAGGCTGTATTCGTTATCGGGAACGATACCCATGGTCACGGCAACGTCCTTGAAGTTGACACCGACCGCCATAACTTCAACCTCAATATGATCCTCCTCAACTGCAGGCTCTGTTACTTCTGTCTCGCACCAGGTCAGGCCCTCGAGTGTTCCCAGCTGCTCAGCCCTCAGTTGGACCTGTACCTCATTGCCGTGGAATGATTTGGGAACGACTTCCAGCCCTTGGGTCTCCGCACGCTTGAACTCGTTGATGGGCACATCGGGAATGACTCTCTGGATGTGCAGGACGCCTTCGCGCTCCATTATCTCGCTTTCCGTCGGCGCACCTTCGGCCAGCAATCGAAGCACTTGATCGATAGCGAGCTCCATGGCACGGCCTGTGCTGGACTGCACATCGAGGATGGTGAGGTTGGCGCCATGATCTTCTCGGCGAGCCACGCGGAACAAACCGTAAACTAGGGCATGATCTGGATCGGTTGCAGAGGACTGCGCTCCCTTTGTGACCCAGAGCAGTGGGTTGCCAGAACTGACCAGCGCCTTGAGGGCGTTCCACTGCTCTTCGTCGGCATATCTAAGCAAGGGGCTTGTCAATTCGTCCAACACAAGAGCGATTTCGCCTTCTGCGAGCCTTTGGAACGGAGCCGAACGCTCCTCTACGAGCCAGCCCGCCGACTCGAGGCTCGATCGAAGTGACGCCGTCAGAGCTGAATCGGCGCCGTCGTTCAGTCGAGGGACCACGAGCGTTCGCTGGCTGATAGATTTGACCTGGTGTGACCGAGACGGTGGCAGGAGATAGGCCGATCGTCCATCTTCAGTAGTGTCTCCAAGCTCAATGGGGCCTGCAAGATTGTTGTGCTTGAGATAGTCATGATTCCAAGCAGCTGAATCGACGGAACTGGAAGCCTTTTTGTCCTCTGACCGGGAAGAGCCTGGAGCTGAACCCGCCGACGCTGTGTGCGAGGTTTCGGCGGTGGTGATGTGCTCGAATCCATCCGATTCGCCTGCACTTCCAGCCTGCTCTGCGGTTGCCCCATTCTCATCACTCGCACGCACTACAAGCGTGCAAGCATCGGCAGACAGCAGGGGAAGAATATTATGCAGGATATCCTCGGCCGTCGACGCGGTCTTGGAAAGTTTGATCAAAGCCAGGTCGTAAGGCTCTGGAGGTGGCGGTATGCCGAAAGCCTGTTCGTCGGGGGCAATGAGGAGGAAGGCGCTGTTTTCCTTGCCTTCGTACTTGGCTGAGACGCTTGCCAGAGCATTGCTGTTTGGCGCGCCGAAGTCGTACTTGGTGTAAGATTGTCTGTACGCCGCGTTGCCAGAATCGAACCACAAGCACGACGAATCTTCTTCATCGAGATTGACCTCCAAGACCCTCAATGCAGGCTTCTTGTAAGCAATGAGATCGATGACTTTGTTTAGTCTATTGCCTGACGTTTCAGGGTCAAGGTGCAGCATCTGGTCCTGCGTCAAGAGCGAGACATCTGGTGCCCACCGAATTTGGTCAAACGTGTGAGGATCCGGATTCGGAGGCACATCCAACTTGATGTAGTGGAGGCCTGTGACACGAACCATCAAAGCACCGCTCTGGGAGTCGAAGACGGAGCTACTGGCGATCCAGGATTTGTCCTCGTCTGGTCGGCCTCGTCCCGAGTATACCGAGCTGGGCTCCGCAATAGCATCGTTAAGTTCAGTTGGAAGCTTGTTGATGATGACCTCGTCTACAATCGTTGGGATCATGACATCTCTGACATTGACGATATCTCCTTCCATGTTTGCTGGGATGGGAGTCTGGAAGCAGCCATCAAGTGCAGCTGGATGAACCGGATAGTAAGACTGAGGCGAATGCGCCGACTCTGGCGGCTTCATCGTGAGGAGCACACGACACGCACGTACGCCACTTGTCGATTCCACCTGGAGCATTCTCTTGAAGACAGGCCCGAAGCCCATGCCGATATCTCTGGTAGCCTTGTACCACCGCTCGACCGGTACGGTGGATTTCAGGGGTGTGAGATGCTGCGAAACGTCGTTGACGGCATCTTGGGTACGAATCAGACCGAAGCAATGTTCCGCAGTAACGTCTGTCTCGGACGTGGAAGAAATGCGGAATTCGTGCCAGTCATTGCTACCGAGGACTTTGGTTAGGGTCAGCATCATGCGGACGTCCCTGTTCTCCTCAACCACCATTGCTCGCTGGAAGCGCACGTTGCGGAAGCAATAGCTGAGCTCGTTGGGACTTGCGGCACACTTGTCAGGGTTGAGGGCACGGAGCTTCTGGAAGAGTGCTTCTACGGCTATGGTCAGGTAACCGGCCGCGGGCATGATAGCATCGCCTCCCATCTTATGCTGCATGATCCATGGTACGTTGCTGGCGTTAAGTCGATTGCGCCAGACCGGAGTGTGCCAAGGAGCGCCGAGCACTTTGCTACCCAGGAGATCGTGAACAGGGAACTTCCTGAATCGCCAGTCCTTGCTAGCAGCGCTCTCATGCCAATATTTGACGGCATGATTCCATGAATAGTTGGGCAGGTCAACGACAGTATGTACAGTTGTGTCGTCGTACCGATTGACCACCGCAAGGTCAACGTTGCCACCTTGGATAAAGAGGCGGCCGGCGACATCAAACAGCGACTTTTTAGCATTGGCACCGCGACTCCATGCAGTGCAGTATGTTATGTGTCCTGCATTGGCCAGAGATTTCAACAGTTGCGCAACCGGGCCCGCCAGAGCACCAGCCGGCCCAATTTCGATCAGGATATCCGGAGAGTCTTGCTTGATCATCTCCTCCAGTGCGGAATCAAAACGTACCGGAGAGATCATGTTAGTTTTCCAATACATCGATCCCGTTCGCGTCTCGTTCTTTAAGCCTGTCACCGAGGAGAACATTGCTATGCCAGATTGAGAGCCATCTTGGTGTCCAAATTCCTGGTCGTTGTCGAGAAGCTGCTGGTAGCCTTCAGCAGCAGCAGCCATGAATGGGGTGTGATACGCCATGTCGACCAACAAAGCCCTTGCAAAATGGCCGGCTGCCTTGAGCTCCGCTTCTATTGCCTTGAGAGCAGAGACTCGACCCGAGATGGTGAGACTGGTGGGACTGTTATAGCATGCTATGAATGCATTGCCGGGGTGCTTCTCCACGAATGGCGCAGCCGCCTCGGCGCTGACACCAACAGCAAGCATACCTACATCGGTTTCCATCTGATCACTGATATTCTTGGCCGCTTGGCCACGGTAGAAAGCGCACTTGATACAATCTGCACGCGACATCCAACCAGCGGCGTAGGCTGCGGCGCCTTCTCCGGATGAATGGCCGAGAACGCTTGTTGGTTTGATTCCCCACGATCTCAACACGTCCACAAGACACAGTTGAAGCGCAGCGACAAGTGGTTGCGCCAGGTCGGGCTGGCGTACATGTTCGGCAGAGCGATCTTCCGTCAACTCGGAGACAAGAGACCACTCTGGTGGATTTGGTAAGGATTGGAGAACCTTATCCAAGTCTTCCAGCGTGGAGCGAACCCATGGAACAGCCTCCACAAGAGCCCTACCCATTCGAGGCCATTGGGCTCCTTGACCTGTGAACAGAAACCCAACCTTTGGTGGCTTAGGGCTCTTCTTGGCAACAGTGAAAAGATTCTCGTGAAGATCCGTGGTTCGCGTAGATACGAACGCTCGATGGAACAAGCGCGTACGACGCTCGGAGAGGGTGTATGCCACATCTGCGAGATTGACTTTCACATTGGGGTTCATTAGATGAGCGCAGAGGGCTCGGGTGTTTGCGGCAAGGCTAGCGCTGTCGTTTGCAGAGACAACGAGAGTATACATCTGATTCTCTTCGTCGTCGTTGTCATCGTCCAGCGTGAAGTCACTGTTTGCATCGCGATATGAATATACATGATTTAATCTGTGTTCTGCCTTGGCCGCCTCCACTATCGCATGCGCGTTGGAGCCGCCGATGCCGAAAGAATTGACAGACGCTCTCCGTAGAGCGTCCTTGGGCCATGGGATTAAGGTTCGTGTCGCCCTCAACTTGTTCCCAGCGAAGTCAACTGTCAGGAGTATATAAGCAAGGATTCTCTGAATCTATCCACTGTGAAGAAGGCCAGTCATATGAACTCACTTTTGGGGCTCGGGTTAACGAAAGTGGGATTGCCGGGAATAGCCCCCTTCTCGATAGAGAGAACCGCCTTTATGAGACCTGTCAAGCCAGCAGCTGGCTCCGAGTGGCCGACGTTACTCTTTACAGATCCTATGATCAACGGACTTTCGGTAGCTCGGGTCGCAGAGAAGACAGATGCAACTCCCTCACTTTCCGCGGCGTCACCTGCTTGCGTTGCTGTGCCGTGGAACTCAAAGAAGGCAGTCTGATTGAAGTCAGTGATACCAGCGTTCGCGTAAGCCGCTCGAATGGCCATCGCTTGAGCATCCGCGCTTGGGCTGGCAATGCCCATCGTCCTTCCGTTATGGTTCGAGGCCGTACCTAGAACCACGGCACGGATAGGGTCCGAATCGCGAATGGCATCCGACAGTCTCTTAACAATGGCTGTGTTTACCGCCTCAGCCTTGACGTAACCGTCAGCAGCGGCATCGAAAGTATGGCATAAAGCCGTAGGCGAGTGTGCTCCTCCAACTCCGCCAGCATCAATCAGGTGTTCCGGACTCATGTACACATTGGCAGCGGCCACAATTCCCATATCAATTGTGCCTGATCGCAGGGCCTGACAGGCGAGGTCCAGGCCAACCAGGCTACTGGAGCAGGCTGTGTCAAGGGTGATGCTAGGTCCGTGAACATTTAAAAAGTGACTCAAGCGGTTGGCCAGAATGGTGCGTGCAATTCCTAGCCCATGTCCAGGCGCTCGGTCTTCTGGGTCTCGAGCACCCATGTCTGCATAATCTGAGGCGTAGTTGCCAACATAGCAGCCGACAAGTTGGCCGTTGATCTTATCCAGGGGAATGCCAGCATTTTCCAAGCCTTCGTAGACCACCTCTAGCATTTGCCTCTGTGCAGGATCCATAGCAGTAGCCTCGGCTGCTGGTAGCTCGAAGAAGGTGGCATCAAAGTCTGCCAAGTCAATATCTTTGAGAAACATGCCACCAGGCTGGCGCATGGTCCTGGGTTTCAATGACCCGTCATAATGAGCCGCATGGTTGAATCTTGACTCTGGCACCTTGTTGTATGCGATCTCGCCTCGTTCCAAAAACTCCCAGAACTTGTGAGGCGTGTAGTTGCCACCTGGGAGCCGGCATGCAAAGCCTACAATGGCAATAGGCTCTCGGCTGTCATGCATTGGTTGGGTCATGTTGTCAAACAAAAAGAAAAATAAAAAAGCAAATTCAAAGAGCAGAAGATTGATAGAGTAGTATCGGAGCAAGTAAAAGAGCCTGCTTCAACTCATGCGTACAAGCAATGTAATGAGTCTATTCGAGCCTAGTTATGCCGTAGGTCACCAGTTGATGGCTGCGCAGTCGACTTATAGAACGAATATATTTAAGGCAAAAGCTTCCACGCTGATAATATAGTGTAAATAATAATGCTACCACTAGTAATACTATCATCATAATAGCACTCTGGACGGTCGTCGCATGTGGGCCGTAAGGCTGTAACGAGTAAGCAAGTATTACCGTGCCGTAAACCTATCACTTCTTATAATCAGTCAGATCTTTCGATATGAATGACCACAGCGCTTATTATGGGATGAAAAAAAAGATGATTGAATTCGCATAACATAACAATATCCGTCTTCATGCTTCGGCCAGCTTAACTATGGCTGCCGTCTTTCTGCTTCTTGACGCTGTGCCACCCCATTCCCCAAGCAGAGAAAATCATTGCGATGTAAGCAACTGCTGCAAGATAGAACTCTCTTGTGAAGCTTAAATTGTAAGCTTTTATGACGCCAGGCAGTTCCCCGGGCTGCACCACATTTCGTAGACCAGCAGCCCCAGCATCGATCACAGTGGGTATATCGACTGTAGGTGCAAATCTCTTTAGACCACCTACAAGACTGTAGCTGAAAATGATTTGTGCAAACATGAGGAACATGGAACCGCCGAACGATTGGCAAAATGCTACCAGAGACATCCCAAGTGGAATCTGTTCAGGTGAGAGGATATTTTGCGTCGCCACCATAGGCTAAAAAAAAATATAAAAAAAACAAAGAAAACTGTCAGCTTCGGTCGAACAGCATGCACAATGGATAGATATCGCTTACCATCGTTGTACCACACCCTCGCCCAATTCCAGCAATAATCTGGTAGCTGATCCAGGCGACAGGGCTGGTCTCAGGTGTCAAGGTCGATATCAAGCCTGACCCAAGAAGACAGAGAATTCCGCTTGCAAGGACCCACGGAAGATAGTATCCCATCCTCCCAACTATATAAATTTCAGCAATAGCAGCAGGCGGTTTAGCTTTCGAGTTTTGAGAAGAACTTACCCAAGACACCAGATACTGCAGCCAAGAGCATCTGACTCCCGATACCTGGAGAGTTGTAAAGACCGCTTGAAAGTGGAGATGCGCCTTTAACAGCTTGAAAGTACATCGGTAGGTAGTACAAGTAGATGAGCGCACAGCCCTGTAAAAGAAATATGGTCAAGCATGATGCCCAGACAACCCGCTTGCGCAGCATAGAGTATGGGAACATGGCATTCTCACCGACTACGAATCTTTCCCACACGGCAAACAACGAAAACAAGACGAGTGAAGCACATAGCAGGCCAATGATGACAGGGCTCATCCACTCATAGATGCTTCCACCCCACTGAAGGGTTATGAAGAACGTAACTGTGAACGCAGTGAATAGGACGAATCCAATTGGGTCAAGGCTAAAGAAAAGGGCCAATTTTGACTTTGCTGTGGATCGCATAAAGCCATCTGGGATGCAAAGACTGGAAAGAATGATGGATGAGACGGCGCCAATTGGCAGATTGATGTAGAAGCCTAGAGGTCGTGTCAAACTTTGCTGAGTACTCCGTAAGAAGTAGCGATACGCCGACTTACACCATCGCCAGCCCGCATATTGCGTGAGAAAACCACCGAGGACTGGCCCACCGACCATTCCGAGTTGGCCAACTGGTGCAGTGACTTGTGAGTTCTGGAAGCCTATATTGTTGGAGACAGACATACTTAACATCATAAAGCCAATGAGCGCTAGATTCGATTGCTTAGCTTCATCACTATTTTCAATAATACGCTTGGACCTGCCTTACCTGGACGTTTATGCATTGGAGCAATAGCGGCGATGATGCTGAGTGCCCCATTCAGTAAACCAGACGCCCCTAGACCCGCGGCGGCTCGTGCAAGAATGAACAAGTTGGAGCTTGGTGCTATACCACAGAGCAGTGAACCCAACTCGAACACTCCGAGAAAAGTGAGAAAGGTATACTATACTATGCATTAGGACATGATATAAGCCAATCGAAGTTGTTGACTTGCCTTCAGGCCAAAGCCCAGGTATAGTTTCCCCGTCAATGGTTGCATGGTAGAACTGCGACTTTTCTTAGATGTCTAACTTGGCCCCCCTAGTAGAAACAAACTTACCTTGCCAACAGGTATGCACTACCGAACCAACCGATATCTCCTAAGGAATGGAACTCGGTTGTGATTTGCGGGATGGCCTAGCTCGTTCTTCGGTCAGTTCAGAACCAGGTACGTTGAGTAGCTCTTTACCTACAGTTGGAAGAATGGACATGTCGAGCATAACTAAAAAGGAGGTTGAGGTCAGGGCAGCGAAGACCAATGCGACTTTGGCATTTGTGACAGCATCTTCTCTTGATCTGTCGTCATCTTCATCTTCATCTCCATCTCGAGGGACTTCGTGGCTCTGACTTGTACGGAAGTCCTCGTCGTCCTGGACGATGCCCTCTGAGCGTGCGATATCCCGTGATTCCGATAATAGAAGGGGTTGGCTCTCCATGGCGCAGTTCATACCAGTCTGGCGAACACTCCGTAGCAATGCTTTGATGGGGGCCTGTCGTAGATCTTGATCGAGAAGCCCAATGTAGACCTCGTTGTCGTATGGCTGTCGTGTGCAGAGCCTGGAGAATGTCGATAATGCGCTGGCGGCAGAAAGTAATCAACAAAAGCTGAACTTACAGTTAGTTCAGCTTACGAGTACATGCACGATTACGTCCCAAATCAAGGCTAAAAGTTGATTATGCAACTGGTCTTCTGTCATCGTAAGGCATAATCATTTGCGAACCGTGGTGACGATTGCCAGTACGGCTTAGATGATAATCCTGGTAATAACATAGATTAAACTTCCTTCTCGCCAGCTACCTACCTGCAAGTAGTCATTATCCTGGTGGAAGCTCATCAGCAGTAAGACACGCTCCGCATCGCCGGCTCTTTTAACTCACACATCTATAATACTACTGAGACCGAGCCTTCAGTTCTGTATAACAACAACAACAACAACAACAATGGACAAGTCCATTGCCATCTCGGGTCCTCCTTTCGACCTCAAACTGTCGTATTGGGATCGGACTTACCCGCCAACACACTCAAAACGAATGCTATGTTTCGCTCTTCCAGCAAACGTAAACAAAGAGCAGATTGTGGACCAACTGCATATTGCGCTGCACCATACTGTACAGCGGGTGCCCTTTCTCGCAGGATCTGTGGTACCCAACTCGGAAGAAGAAGGCGATCGTCCTTGGCTGCGGAATATATCACCAAATGGACACGCCTATCTCGATGTGAAAGACCTCTGCAATCAGATCTCCTACGCCGACCTCGCCAAGGCAAATTTTTCTCAGGATCTGTTTGATGCCGACCAGCTCTGTTCTTTACCAAAAGTCATCTACATCCAGCAAGAACCTGTCGATGTCTGCCGTTTCCGTGTCAACTTCATTCAAGGCGGCGTCATCCTCGTAATCCAGATTCTTCACACAGTTATTGACGGCACCGGAGTGACCGAGTGCGTCAAGATCTTCGCAGATCACCTTCGCAAAGCCCATGCAGGCGAAATCGGACACCCTTTGCAAACGACCAAAGAGAAATGGGTCTCGGATCGGACTGCCTTGGTCTCAGGCGAGGGCAGAATCGGTGCCATAGAGAACCATCCCGCTTTCACGACGTCTGCATTCGCTCACGGCAATATCATAGGGGTCGAACATGCCTGTAGAACCTTTCGCATCAGTCGCGACGCTCTGGTAGACCTGAAGAAGGCTGCTTCTCCTGCATTCCCCCGTGACACCGAGGATTGGATCTCCACCGGCGATGCAATTGCTGCGCTGATCTGGCGAAGTATTTTGGTTGCCCGGCATCGTGCGGGAGCCCTCTCCGCTGACGCTGTCGCCACATTTGGCCAGCCTGTCGACTGCCGTAAGCTACTTGAACTACCGGAGCCGTACTTTGGGAACGCATTTTACATCATGCGGAGCGATATGCCATTTGATGCGCTCCGGGATCCGCAGACCGGCCTCCGTACCGCTGCCCGCATTCTGCGTGCGGACGTGAAAGCCGTGACGGCTGACAGGATTCGAGATCTGGTTGCCTTTATGGAGAGAATCAGACTGGAGAGCCACACCCGCCTGAGCTTCCAGGAAGATTTGGCCTCGTCTGCTATCGTATACACCAGCCATTTCAAGTTCAATATCCACGAAATGGATTTTGGTCCGGCTTTTGGGGACGGCCGTGTCAAGGCTTTTCGGCATCCGGCACGAGGCACGATAATAGGATCAGTGATTGTGATGCCAATGTGTTCAGATGGCTCTTGTGAATTCATGATTACAGAGTCAGCCGATACTCTGAGATATCTCGAAACTGATGATTTATGGACTCGTTATACAGGTAAGCAAAACAGTTTTTTGAAGGTTGTCGGTGGTACGGCCCTGTGTCTCCCAGAGCTTTCGGATGGCACCAACGCACATTCTCAATCTCAACGCATGCCCAACGGCACCAATGGATCGATTATCAAGAATAGCTGTCGTCCGGCTCTGACAAACAAGGCGGCAGCAACAACAGCAATGGTAGCAACGGAACCAGAGTCAATTCAGCCTTGTCCCACGATCCTGTATAGCAGCGTCGAAGCACCACATGATGGACAGATTGCCATCATTGAAATGAACCGTCCTAGGGCAAGTAACGCCATCTCAAGGCAGCTGCTGCGAGAGTTGGACCGGGAGCTCGATTGTGTCTACGTCAAAGCAAGTCAGAGCCAAGTGAGAGCCGTCATCATCGCCAGCACAGACGACAATGTCTTCTGCGCTGGAGCGGATCTCAAAGAGCGGAGCAACATGAGCCGCGACGAGACTAGGCACTTCTTAACGGAGCTCCGCCGCGTCTTCTCCAAGCTGGCATCGCTGTCCATCCCATCGATTGCTTGTGTATCCGGCGTGGCGCTCGGCGGCGGTTTGGAACTTGCCCTTTGCTGCCATCTCCGGGTGTTTTCCGGCAATGCCGTCGTTGGCTTGCCAGAGACTAAACTTGCCATTATCCCTGGCGCTGGCGGGACGCATCGACTACCGCGAGTTGTCGGCCAGTCACACGCTCTTGACATGATCCTTACCGGTCGCCGTGTCAAGGCCGTGGAAGCAGCGCAAATGGGCTTATGCAACCGGCTTGTGTTTTCTGGCGAACAGGACTGTGCGGATTTGGGCGCTGTCAGAAGGCTAACTCTAGCCAATGCGTTGTCGTTGGCCCATGATATCTGTGCCGGAGGCCCTATCGCCGTCCGCGCTGCCTTGAGCGCTCTGGCTATGGCCAATGAAGAAGCTGAAAACGCTGCTTATACCTCTGTCTTGGGAACCAGCGACCGCGCCGAGGCTTTGCGTGCATACCAAGCGAAGCGTTCGCCACAGTACTTGGGAATATAGACACCAGAGCTAACGAGAGCGCCGTGCGTACATGGGCAGGAGACATAGTTGGCTGGCTTGGACGATTTGATAGATTGACTAACGTATCGCAGTGATCTAATAGGGTGATTATTACGTAGCTGCAGCATGGGCATGAACCAGATAACAGACGGGCGTGGAACGCATCCACCACGCTCCCATGGCTATGACAGTATTATGGGAGCATAATGTATGTTATTAATGAGAGTATACCTTGTCAATAATAGCATCTCATAGCTGTACTACTTTCCTACAATTCAATTATCGGAGGAGGCTAGGACCTACAATAACAACAGCAACAGCAACAAAGTTCTTGGCCATATCTATGCTCACACCAACGAGATATATGTAGCGATACAAAACATTATAGTAGACAGACTATCTATAGCTGTTATGCAAGATCTTCTTCGCGTGAAACTGAATTGAAGAACTTTATCATCGCAGACATGTTCTGCGTGAACTCCTCTCCTGACAAGATATCCATATGACCTTTGTTCTTGGCCATGTGAAGTTGTTTTGGACACTTGAAACTCTCAAACGCTGCCAGCTGATCCGCTGGCAATGACATTGTATCATTCTCCGGCACAACCATCATGATTGGCTTGTCGTTTAACATCTCCTGCAGGAAGTCTTGGGGACGGAACAGCGCCAGTTTGTGGAATGTCTGAAGCGTGATGCGGTTGCGGTATCCATAGCGCTCGACACCGAGTTCCATCAACGTGTACGCTTCCTTGGCGCATGGCCCACCGGAGCCACCGTAGCCCGCTGGGTTTTCCCCGTTACTGTCGTAAGGACGCAGGTAGAAAGGCTCATTGCCTCTGATCTGCGATTGACGGTCCTTCATCAGCTGTGTAAACAGCTTCCTCCGCTTGTCCGGCCGAATGAACTTGAAAATGGGCGCGACCATCAGAACGGCTACCACGCGAGGATCAACGGCGCCAGCGCATGCGGTCACACTGGCACCGAAGGAGATACCCCAGAGTAGAATCCGCTGGGAGTCAACAGTCGGTAGTGTGCTTGCGTAGGTGACGACATCTTGCAATGGCGAGCGTCGTTAGCCCAACTGCCAGTCAAACAAGGGCAGGAGACATACCTGAAATGTCCTCAGAGTACTGCCACGGATCAGGCTGGTTTCTGGGGACACCCTCACTGCCTCCAATGCCTCTTGGATCGTACAGAAGGACGTTGTAGCCTGCTTTCTGGAAGGTCTCGGCTGTCTCCTCAAGACTCCATTCTTTGACGCAATTGAGCTGCGAGAATACTCAGTTATCAGTCTTGCTGTGCAACGTGTCATCTTCCTCCGCGAGAACCTACGCCGTGAGTCATGACAATTACGGGCGCGGGGCCTTCAACCTCCCAGAGCCATGCTTCTAGTGAAATCCCGTCAATTGTTTCGCATTTAACTGTTCGACGGCTCGTAGCTGGAGACATGGTGGACTTCAAACGAGGAACCTAGCTTTTGAAAATCCTCATCTGCAATACGAACTACTCATGATTCTTGTCTTCTGCATCCCCCATTCATAGAGAAATGTAGCGAGCTGCGATCGTCATAGGAATAATCAAATGGTTGAAGTAATCATCCCGCATGTAAGCAGTTAAAGCGTACAAAATTGGCACCCAAACGTAAGCAAAGCCCGTCCGGCCATATCAGCAATACAAAGCTTAATATATGTTGAAGCACTGTATCTTTGGTATTAGACTGTATATTTTACGCTTGCTTATATTGCCTATTTTAGTTAGATTCACCTGACCAGAATGCACATATCTTCTGGTTATGTCGCTCCTTACATAGATTATGACATACATTCTTGGACACAGTAAGAAGATGACCTAGTTTGACCTAGCATGCTCAGATTACTAGTATAATCATATTACTAGATTACCTGCAATCTGATAGTTATGAGCCCAGTTTATAAGAGATATTAAAAATTATTATTTTAAGGGATATACTCCCTTCCCTGAGGTTCTAGGTTAAATTAAGAAGCTACTACTGTGTAGTAATTAAGTTAAGAAGCTGGCTAGAGCTGTAGCGGGCAAGGCCCGCTGTATGCTCGAGCCTATCGGCACTCGCGAGCTGCCTTAGGCACCAATCTTTTCTTGTTCGGCCGTTGCGGCCCTAGTTAGAACCCCTTAGCGATTTCTTACCGTCCAA
>NW_020798462.1:0-17019 GCF_002237265.1 Aspergillus thermomutatus | reverse complement strand
GGAAGACCCGATAACCCTGCACACATTTGACGGAAGAGAACCAGAGAATGGGAAGATAACCCATTATGTCCAGACGGATATGAGAATTGAGGATCACTTCGAGAAAGACGCGAGGTTTTACATTGTCTAGTTAGCACACTACCCTGTTGTGCTAGGAATACCTTGGATGAAGGTACACGACCCCCTGATACGATTTGCAGCCCACAGCATTATGTTTGATAGCGATTACTGCCGGAAATACTGCAACACCCCCCAGAAGCCAACCAAGATACAAGCCCTGCATGACATTCCCCCGAAGACCCAGCCCAGATACCTGCCCCCGAGACCGAAGGGACTGGAGAAGAGAGATATAGCTTTTATCTCCTTAGCAGCCTGTTCAGCTTACGCCTGAAGAAATGCTCAGATGTTCACAATCACCCTGGAAGATCTTGAAGCCGCCCTGAGGATTAAGGAAGCTCAGAAGGAAGACCTCATCGACCTGTTACCTGAAGAATTCAAAGACTATGCTGATGTTTTCTCCCCTAAGGAGGCTGAGCGCCTGCCACCACACCGCCCCTACGACCACGACATTAAGCTGTTAGAAGGAAAGACCCTCCCGTTTGGCCCCCTGTATGCCATGTCCCGAGAAGAATTGAAAGTCCTAAAGGAATGGATCGAAGAGAACCTGAGGAAGGGCTTCATCCGCCCTAGTTCATCACCCGCCGCGTCGCCTATCCTGTTTGTTAAAAAGCCAGGCGGAGGCATACGAATCTGCGTCGATTACCGAGCCCTGAATGCTATGACTGTTAAGGATCGATACCCGCTGCCCCTGACGAAGGAAACCCTGAATAACCTGAAAGGGATGAAATATTTCACGAAGATTGATATCATCTCAGCATTCAACAATATCCGCATCAAGAAAGGACAAGAATACCTGACAGCTTTCCGTACCCGACTAGGCCTGTTTGAGTCCCTGGTAATGCCCTTTGGGCTGACGGGAGCACCTGCAACCTTTCAGCGATTCATTAATGATACCCTGCGAGATTACCTTGATGTCTTCTGCACCGCCTACCTTAATGATATCCTGGTTTACAGCAAGACCCGCGCTGAGCATATAACTCATGTCTGCTCCGTCCTGCAGAAACTACGAGAAGCCGGCCTGTACGCGAAGATCCAGAAATGCGAGTTCATTGTCCCTGAAACCAAGTTCCTAGGCATTATCATTGGCCAGGATAGCATCCGCATGGACCCTGATAAGGTGAAAACGATTGTCAACTGGCAAGTCCCGACCTGCGTTACTGATGTTCAGGCCTTTATTGGTTTTGGCAACTTTTGCCGGCGATTTATTAAGGACTTCTCAAAGATTATTGCTCCCTTGGTGAACCTGACTAGGAAGGATGTCCCATTTGTGTGGACCACAACCTGCAAACTGAGCTTTGAAGCCCTGAAGAAGGCATTTATGAACGCCCCAATCCTGAAACCATTCGACTGGATGAGAGACGTCGTTGTTGAGACTGACTCTTCTGATTACGTGTCCGCTGGTGTGATGTCCCAGTATGATGATGAAGGAGTCCTGCACCCTGTTGCATTCTTCTCTAAGAAGCTTTCTGTCACTGAATGCAACTATGAGATCTATGATAAAGAGTTGCTTGCCATCGTCCGCTGTTTTGAAGAGTGGCGCCCTGAGCTAGAGGGTACACCGTCGCCAATCAAGGTTATAACTGATCACCGCAACCTAGAATATTTCATGTCCACCAAGCTGCTAAACAGACGACAAGCCCGCTGGTCCGAATTCCTGTCCCGTTTCAACTTTAAAAATTGTGTATCGACCCGGAAAGCAAGGAGTTAAGCCTGATGCTCTGACCAGGAGGTCAGAGGATCTCCCTAAGGAGGGGGATGAACGGCTACAGCACCAGAGCCAGACAATTCTGAAGAAAGAGAACCTTGACCCTGAAATTCAGAACTCAGTGAAACTAGAAGCCATTACAAGGAGCCAGACCAACCAGAACCTGACCAGAGATAGCCAGTCAGCCACAAAACGAGTCCGCTTTGCACACCCAGTAGCCCGAGTTGTTAGAACACCTAAGGAACCCACCGGAGTGCCTGCCCGACCAGCTCAGAGAGTTCAGCCAGACCAGCCAGACGAGCCAGACGAGCCAGACGAAGCAGATGAGCCGGAGCCCCCGCCCAGTATCAAGGAGCTACTAGATACTGCCTACCAGTCCGATGATACTGTACAGTCTATCCTGCAAGCACTAGACCAGAATGCTAGTCGACACCCTGAGATCACCCTGGCTGATTGCAGACGACGAGGAAGCTACCTGTACTACCGTGAACGCCTATATATCCCTAACCATGACGAACTGAGAGCTCAGTTACTGCGAGAATGCCATGACAAGCCTGCTGCTGGACACCCCGGAAAGCACAAGTTATATGAGTTGATAGCACGAGAATACTACTGGCCTGGTATGTACCGATATGTCGAACGCTGGACCCGAAACTGCCACACCTGTTGCCGCTCCACCCCGTCTCGCGAAGCCCGCCAAGGAGTACTACGCCCGCTGCCAGTACCTGAACGATCATGGCAAGATATCTCAATGGATTTCATCACCAGCCTAGTACCCAGTCGAGGCTACGACGCCATACTGGTTGTTGTTGATCGACTCACGAAGATGAGGCACTTTATCCCCTGCCAGACTACCTGCGATGCCGAAGGTGTAGCCCGACTATACGTCCGTCACGTATGGAAACTACATGGCCTGCCAAGAACAATAGTATCAGACCGTGGCCCTCAGTTTGTCGCCACATTCTGGAAGCACCTGACCCGACGCCTGGATGTTAGGAACCTGCTGTCTACTGCTCATTATCCTGAGACTGATGGCCAAACTGAAAGAATGAACGCCATCCTGGAACAATACCTGCGTGCTTATGTTACGTACCTACAAGACGATTGGACCGACTGGCTACCGCTAGCTGAGTTCGCCTCTAACTCTGTCCGATCTGAAGCTACTGGAATCTCGCCCTTCTTCGCGAATTATGGATTCCACCCACGTATGGGGTTCGAACCTGTCCAGCCTGTGAATCACCCTGCTGCCAGAGATGCCGAAGCCTTTGCAAAGAAAATGCAAGATGTCGTCGACTATGTCCGCGCCCAGATCTGCATTGCCCAGGCCCGTTATGAAGAACAGACGAACCGCCACCGGAGACCTGCCCGCCGTTACCATGTGGGACAACTGGTTTGGTTAGACGCCCGAAATATCAGGACCCTGCGCCCCCAGAAGAAGCTTGACTGGAAACACCTAGGGCCGTTCCGCATCAAGAAGATTATCAGCCCGCACGCCTATAAGTTAGAACTACCAGCTTCTATGAGGATTCACCCTGTGTTTAACGTTAGCCTGCTGCGCCCTGTCGCCGAAGACCCTGTTCCCGGACAAAGACAACCGCCACCACCACTGGTAGAAGTCGAAGGCCTGGAAGAATGGATTGTCGAGGATATCTTAGACTCCCGCTGGGAACGCCGGGGCCGATGGGGCCCCCGTCTGAAGTATACCGTCAAATGGCTTGGCTACGACAACCCTACTGAGGAACCCGCCCATTACCTGAGGAACGCACAAGAGATTGTGGCTAATTTCCACCGCCGCTACCCGAGCAAACCTAAACCAGGGGATGGTCTCGACGGAGCTCGACCCTAAGGAGGGGAGTACTGTCACGGTGCTGCCGTGGATAGGAGTTGGAACCGCTAATGAGGAATCACGTGACCTTGGGAATATCTTCACCGCACAATTCCGAAACCTGTTTAAGCTCTTTGAGCTACGTCCTGTCTATAGAGCCCGCCTGTACCAGCCTGCCCTGCAGCCTGAACAGATAGATAGAGATCACTGTAGCCAGCCTGAGTGTCAACTACCTCATTAACCTACTTCCGTTTACTTACGAGCCTGCACCTTGACACTATCTCTATGTCCCTTACCTCTCCTACTATGCCTCAACGATCTAAATTCTCTGATGTGTACGCCTCATCTCTGTATGATGGTGATGCTTTAGACAGTCTTTAGTCTGATGATTAATAATTATACACTCCGGACCTTTCATTTAGCCAGCAAAGCTTTAACTCAGTCTCTAATTCAGATTTCCTTCAACCACCTTTACCTCCCCCTCCTGTTCCGGCCTCTCTTCAATGTATGAGCCCTAACCGAAGAAAAACCTACATCCTCTACTCTGATATGATGAAGAATGAGTTTGTGGCTTGGTGGCTAAAAACAGACTTTGGAAGGAAGAAATGGATGCATTGGGATGCTCGGCAGCAATCAGATGTTTGGAAGCATTTTGACTAGGTAGCTAAAGGCGATGATGGGGAACCTAAGGTCATTTGCAAATGATGCATGAAGGTTCTTAATTACCCTTAGCAAAGCCAGAATGGAACCTCTACCATGATCAGGCATATGAAAGGGCTTGGATGTCAAAAGGCATTAAAAAGCCCTGGTATTAAATAGTTCATGCAAGAAGCTGTGAGTCAAGCCACCTTACTTGTCACAGGCTACGGCCTGGGCTGTGGTTGTCGGCCATGCCCTCAACCATAGAACATTCTAGAAGAACCATCAGGAAGAGGTTGGAACCCAGTGGAAGCTTAGGAACATGTATATAAGAAGGAGAGGGAGATGTATCTTCCTATTTCTCTCTCCAAGTTTGCGATATTCATTAATATAGGATTGCCAGTTGAAAACAATACTGCCTACTCCCGTCACATTATCGCAAACTTCCGTTTAAGGACGTACAACCCAGAAGTTCAGAAGGCTCATTGAGCACCTGAAGTCCCGAAGTTCAGAAGGCTCGTTGAGCACCTGAAGTCCAGAAGTCAGAAGGCTCGTTAAGCACCTGAAGTCTGGAAGTTCAGAAGTTTGTTTGAAGAAAAGATGGCATAGGAAGAATCTGGAACAGCCCCAGCTATTCTAATAAAATCACGTCATAGTCTCCCACACCCGCCAATGTTTAGTGGGCTCAAATCTCAGTAGCGTGGATGGAAGTTAGAGATAGAAGGAAAGATTAAGGAAGATGCCGCTGTAATTAGTAATAAACAGTCTTAGCTAAGGTATATCTACTCCTGTCTGGAAGGTTCTGCCAAGATAAACATCACCACTTTCTACAAATTGGAACTCTAGAAAGTCTCTCCCAGTCCTCAGGCCCTGATTAACCAATTAGACATTCTGTATGGAGAACAGAACTATAAAGATAAGGCTATCCAGGCACTCTATACCATTCAGCAGAAGGAAGATGAGCTATTCACAGCCTTCTACCCTTGATTTAAGAAGGAGATTGCAAATGCTAAAGCTGAATTGTGGGAGGATTCATTAAAAATTTCATATCTCCGGAACGCATTGCACCCGAAACTGAAGGCTTATTTGATTGGATGCTCTAAGTCTGACCTTTAAACCTATGTGGCTTTTACTACTAAGTGTGAGGAGATCAGTAACCAGATAGAGCTCTTCAGAGAATGGAAAAATATGTTAAACAATAGTCAAAGGAGGATGGATGCAAGTCAGCAACAGGTCAGAGAGGCTTATCCCTCTCCCCTAAAAGCCACTGTTTGCAGGGAAGAAACAATAGAATAGGAACCTACTACGACCATCAAGACCAATGCCACACGCTTAGGACGAAATAAGAATGGGTATCCTTCGAAACGACCGGAAGATTAAGCCCTAATTGGGAAACAAGCTAAATGGGTAGAAAAGTCTGAGATCGACAAGCGGTGGAAAGAAGGAAGATGCCTACAATATGGAAGGGACGGATGCCAAGTTGAACGCTGTCCATTGGCAGCCGCAGTACCCCCAGTCGCTAAAAGCACACCTGTCTTACGAGTGAAGGTCACAGAAGCAGCTATTAAAGAGGAGCAGGAGGAGCAGGAGTTTCAGGAATAGGGACATGTAGGAGTTGCAACAAAATAGAGACAGTTTCAGCGACAGGGAAAGATGGACCAAGAAGGGTTATATATGAACATTGGTATTAATAGCCTCTTCTTTACCCAAGCAATGTTTGATGATGGTTGCCATAGCTATATGGTCATCTCTGAACGTCTTCAGCAGAAGTTGCGACTCCCAACCCTCCCAATCTGGCCGAGAACATTGGAGCAGGTCGCAGGCAAGGAGTATGATGCGGTTGACAAGGTGGCATACTTTGATATCAACATTGATGGACATAAGCAATAACAAGTTTGGGCCTATATAATCCCTCAGATGGAGCAAGATGTTCTACTCAGGTTACCGTGGGTAAGGAGCCAATAAGTGACCATACAATACTCTGAACAGGGGGACAGGTTCCACATTGGAGCGAGCAACATCTTCATCACCCTACGCAAGGAGTCAGAATGGAAGATCAAGGAACCTTTAAGACAAGTTACCGCTGCCACATTTAGCGCAATTCTTCAAAGGAGCCAAAAGAGAAGGCAAGGAGTTAAGGTTTTTAGTACTTCACTAAATGATATTAAAAAGGCCTTGGAGAAGCTGAATAAAAGTCAGAAACCAACAGATCCCAAGATAAAGCTACCGGCGTTCTACCATGACAAGATAAGCATGAAGGTGTTCCGGCCTAAAGTCATTAGTCAGGGTCATTTACCGCCCCATTGTGCAGGTATAGATCATGCCATTAAGCTGGAAAAAGATGAGCAAGGCAGGGAAAAAGCAGTACCTTAGGGACCACTTTATAACATGACAAAAGAAGAGTTATTAGTTCTTCAGAAAACATTAACAGATCATCTCAAGAAGAGGTGGATTCATGTTAGCAAGTCCCCTGCTGGAGCACCTGTCCTTTTTGTCTGGAAACCTGGTGGCGGACTTCGATTCTGCATTGACTATAGGAAGCTGAATAAGATTATAAAGGAGGACTGTACTCCTCTTCCATTAATCTCAGAAACACTATGAATGATGGCCAAGGCTGTTTGGTATATAAAGCTGGATGTCTCTGCCGCCTTCCATAAAATCTGGATCAAAGAGGGTGATGAATGGAAGACTGCATTCAGGACAAGATTTAGGTCTTTTAAGTGGCTTATCACTCCTTTCAGCCTAACTAGAGCACCGGCAACCTTCCAACGGTATATCAACTCAGTATTATGAGAATTCCTGGATGTGTGTGTCTCAGCATATATTGATGATGTGATCATCTTTACTAATGGAAGTCTCCAGGAGCATCAAAGCCAGGTCTTACAGGTGTTAAAGAAATTAGAAGAAGCAGGCCTACAATTAGACATTAACAAGTGTGAATTTGAGCAGAAGAGGGTCAAATACTTAGGATACATCGTGGATTTAGAGCAAGGAATCTGTGTTGACCCTGAGAAGGTTGAAGCAATAAAGGCATGGGAGCCACCTTTAACAGTCAGAGGGGTACAAGGCTTTATAGGATTCGCCAACTACTACCGGGAGTTCATTCCTTGATTCTCAGAGATTGCACAGCCTCTCACAAACCTGACTAAGAAAGATGTCCAGTTTTAATGGGGTGATGTTGAGCAAGCGGCTTTTGAGCGTCTAAAGGAGTCGCTAGTCAGAGCGCCAGTTTTGGCTCCTTTTGACCCTGAAAAAGAGACTTGTGTACAGCCAGACTCCTCTGGATACTGTATTAGAGGTGAACTTTCTTAACTAACTAAAGACAATAAATGGAGGCCAGTTACCTTTTATTCAAAGAAGTGTCTACCTCCAGAAGTCAACTACCCTATTCATGATAAGGAGTTGCTAGCTATTATTTGCTGCCTAGAGGAATGGCAAAGTATGCTGCGGAGTGTGAGAAGTTTTACTATCTTAAGTAACCATAAGAACCTTGAATACTTCATAAAGAAGCAACAACTCACAGAGAGGCAAATGTGTTGGGCCCTTGAACTCTCACAGTTTCAATTCAAGATTGTCCACCAGCCTGGAAAGAAAGCTGTGGTACCTGATGCCCTATCTCAGAGGGACCAGGATTTACCAAAGGATCTAGACGATGAACGCCTTCAGGGACGCTTCCATCAACTGCTAGTAAATAGAGATGGGGCTCTATCTCTGAACCATGTGACCACAATACTTAAAGCCCTAAAGATTCATTATATACGTGTTGGTGCTACATGGGTGTTAGGGGGCGATAAGGATCAGGCAGGCAATGAGGAACCTAATAAAGATGACATACCTCTTTGCCCCTTCTCAGACTCTGAGCCAAAGCTCCAACAACTATGGAAGGAGGCCTTGTCACATAATAAGAGATACTAGCTCTTACAGAACATGGTCCGTGATGGAGCTAGACAGATTCCATCTTAATGGGGCTTGCCTATCTCAATCTCAGAGTGCTCAGTTGATGAAGGGTAATGACTGCTATGGAGAGATTATATTTAGGTCCCACATTATGAACCTTTGCGTACAGCCATTATTCAGCAATGTCATGATTCAACCCTTACAGGCCATCCTAGACGTGACCTTTTGAAGGCAATCATCAGCAGAAGATTCACATGGCCAGGCTTGACACAGGATATACAGCAGTTCCTGCCGAATTGTGATATCTGTGGTAGCAAAGCCATATAGAGAGAGAAAAGATGTGGGCTTTTGAAGCCACTACCTATCCCCAAGCGACAATGGAGTGAGATATCTATCAACTTCATAACTGACTTACTAGTGTCCAAATCAGGAGCCACAAACGTGATGGTAATTACAGATTGACTATTCAAAAGCTGCATCTTTAAGGCTATGAAGGAGATAATAGTTGAAGCCGTTGTGGACTCATTAATGGAGTGTCTGATTTAACACCATGGACCTCCTTCAGCAATTATATCAGACAGAGGCCCTTAGTTTATCTCTTTGATGTGGAAACAAATCTGCTCATTGATGAAAATTACCAGAAGACTATCAACGGCATCACATCCAGAAACAGACGGATCCACAGAACAGATGAATCAGGAGTTGGAGGCCTATCTACAGTGTTTCATCTCTTACTATCAGGATGACTGGGAACAACTGCTACCTATTGCAATGCTAGCAATCAATGGCCGTACATCATCTGTCACCGGCATGAGCCCATTCTTTGCGACCCATGGCTATAATATTAAGCCTATCGAAGTCGAAGAACCTCTGAGAACAGAGGGCAAGACACCGGTTGCTAGGGGAGAAGCACTTATCTCCAAGCTGAAGGAAGCAACTGAGGTGGCTCAAATAATGATGGCAGCCGCTCAGGAGAAGTATGAAACATATGTAAATAGGAATCAACAGCCAGCAGAGCAATTCCATGTTGGAGATAAGGTCTGGCTTAATCTTGGGAACATAGCCACCAACAGACCATCCAAAAAGCTTGACTGGAGGAATGCTAAATACACAGTTAAGGAGCTTATTGGCTCACATGCTGTACGCCTAGACACGCCCCCAGGCATACATAATGTATTCTGCGAAGAGCCGTGGATAATCCCTTGCCATCGCAGATTATCCATGAGCCTCAACCACCTGCACTCATCAGAGATGATGGAACGGAGGAATATGAAGTTGAGAAGATCCTGGACCATTGAATCCCGAAAGGCAGGAAGAGAGGCCTGAGACTACTTGTGAAGTGGAAGGGTTATGTGAGACCAACATGGGAACCAGTAGAGGAGTTTGAAGAAACAGAGGCGTATGAGGCATATCTCAAACATAATGATGTATCCAAGCCATCCCGGAATTACAGACATCGTCGACGCTCGTGGTAATATGATGGCTAGGAGTCTCAGCCTCAGATGAGGAGGGGGGTAATTGTCACAGGCTACGGCCTGGGCTGTGGTTGTCGGCCATGCCCTCAACCATAGAACATTCTAGAAGAACCATCAGGAAGAGGTTAGAACCCAGTGGAAGCTTAGGAACATGTATATAAGAAGGAGAGGGAGATGTATCTTCCTATTTCTCTCTCCAAGTTTGCGATATTCGTTAATATAGGATTGCCAGTTGAAAACAATACTGCCTACGCCCGTCACATTACTAATTCTACTTTTTAACTAATGTATTTCTTTATTACTAGGTCCCTGACTCTCCAACCACTCTGAAATTCAGTCAGGAGGCCTGGGAAGCAGAGCTCCTCTGATTTATTACTGTTACGGGCTAGGCCGTAGGTAAACCTATGACTAGGTATGTACAATAAGAACTCGCTGAAGAACTAGAATAGGAGGTGCGCGCGGTCTGGATAGAAATATCCGATTGCGCGCCGCAGCTAGCGAGGTGTCACGTGACCCGGGTGATTAGTACATAGATATTACATTGTACGTGACACAGAGCTGTACGGCTTCGTGAGTGCCTGCTAGGCGGCACGAGCATATCGCGGGCCTTGCTCGCAACAATTACTTTGTCATGACTCCCATTTCAGCTGATTGAACATCCTGCTTTTCAACGTCTGATTTGCATGGCAAACCATGCCCCATCATGTCCAGAGATTCCATCTGCAAAGACAATATGACGTCAGCTACAAGACACTGTCACTGAGAACCAGCAAAGCATCCTTCAGAAGCTTCCTGCTGGTGCAAAGCTTTCAGTTGTACTTGACTGTTAGACATCTCCATTCTAGCAGGCATTTATGGCTGTTACTAGCTACTTTCTTGATGATAACTGGAATTATTGGGAGATCCTCCTTGGCTTTGAACTGCTTCATGGAACACACTCTGGTCTTAATCTAAGCACAGTTCTTTTTGAGTTGCTTTAAAAATACTAAATCATAGACTGAGTGCTTATAATCACAACTGATAATGCATCAAATAATAATACTTTAATGTTAAGTATCTAAGAATCTATCCAGTCACTCAGATTCAGTGATAATACCTCTATTATCCAGGTTCCATGCATTGCGCATGTTATTTAGCTTAGTCTGTAAAAACTCCTTGGGCAAATAAAAGTAAATCCAAAGAATGACATAACTAAAATGCAATGGTCAGAGACACAGGTTCATTCACTTCACACGAGGCAGCAGAAACAAGAGATTGTTGATACACTGAATAAGGTTAGATTGTTCCCTCTTCTACTGCGTACTCACTAATCACCTTCATAGGTCTGAAGCTTAGCAATCTCATTAATGCAAGTCCTCAACGCCGGGAGTTATTTTATAATCTCCAGTCAGGATCACCAAAGCTTTCGCCAATCCAGGATGTCAGGACATGCTGGAATTCAACATTTTTGATGCTTTGACGTGCAAAACGCCTGTAGTCTACATTCGACTAATTTTGCTCTAAGTATGGACATCTGCATCTGATGCTGGACTAAGAAGAGTGGCGCTAAATTAAGTACCTTCTTTGGATTACTCAACCTTTCTTTAAATTTATAACTGCGCTTTCAAAAACCAGAGATGTCACTATCTATCTTATCTTCAGCATCTATAATAAGCTATTTGATCATCTTGAGAAATCAATCCGACAGCTTCAATGAAAGAAAGTGCTATGGAAAACATTAATGCTAAGTGCTCTGCATGCTGCAAAGGAGAAGCTTTCCTATTATTATGGGAAGATAGATGAGATTCCTGGTGATCTCTTTGCAATCAGCATAATTCTTGCACCACAGCATAAGCTTCAATTCTTTACTGGTAAAGACTGGGATAATGATAGCCATAGCTGGCGTGATAGATACCATTAAAGCTTTAAAGATTACCTTAGGCCATATCAACAACGTCTATTAAAGGACTGATCAACATCCCAGACTCAAGTATTAACAGGACTAAGCTCAGAGTTTGAGATTGAGATGCTACTTGCGCCAACTGAGTCTTGTTAATTAATACAGCATCATGAGCTAACACAGTATCTTGAGAGTGGTATGTAGTGCTTGCATCCTCAATTATTTCCTGTTAACCCCCTAGAATAGGCACTGTTTCAGGCACTCCTATCTGTGCCTTCTGGAAAGAGCGTTAACATGAATTTCCAGCACTCGCAAGCCTTGCACGTGATGTTCTATCTATTCCTGCTACTGGTGCAGGTGTAGAGCGTCTATTTAATTCTGCTTGAGACATCTGTCACTATCGTCGGGGCTCACTGAATGCCACAACCATCCAGGAGCTTATGATGTATATGTGTATGATGAAATTTGAACTTGAGGATGAACAGCTTGCTTTTATTAAGGAGTATCTCTTAAGTGGGGAGAGAGAAACAGCTAATGAGGAACAGGATGCACAGCTCCTCCAGGACAATCCTGACCTAATCAGTGATAATGAGGAAGATGACATGGTGCCTATCCAGGAGCAGCCTGCCACTCAGGAAGTTTCCCAGCGTGCGTTCAGTAAAAGATGAAAAAGTGTTGCATCTGAACCTGAGGATGAGGCTCAGGAATCAGCCCTATCTGATGATAATGATCTTCCATTGCCTGATACTCAGCGGCGTGCATCAGTGAGAAGCAGAAAGTGTTTAAGATGTGATGATGATACATTTACATATTATTAGTTGTCTAATGAAAATTATTCCATTCAATTTTAAGCTTCATCCATTGTAATTCCTAAACCTCTATTATAAACCTCATTATTATCATAAAGATCAATTGACATGTAAGACAAATACAGAGAAATATAAGTTAAAGCTGCATAAATTATGCAAGTCATGGGTTCTAGGTGTTTGTATTGTTTGAGGGCCTGCAGGTTACCCGCCAAGAACCCGCGGGCCCAAGGTCAGAACCCGTGCCCGGCCCATGGGCTCTAGGTCAGGCCCAAAACCCGCCAAGAAACGGGTTTTGGGCAGCCCGTCGCGGGTAGCCCGCGGGCTTTGGCGAGGTCTACTTCTGGACTATGAGAAAATACGGTTCTTTTCTCCCCTAATATTGCTTCGCTTGAGTTTCTATACACATTTGAAACTACAGGCCATATCCATACTGGCATGCAGTGTTCTGGTCACAAACCTATATCTGATGAGTACGTCTTCCTACCATCCCATGCATGTACTCTGCTGATCTGAAAGGTACTGCGACGGTTCTGTGCCATCTCTTATAAAAGCCGTCAACAGGCTTATGTCTAGTAAAACTTACGCTGAAATAATGCAATTCAAACCTACAACAGCGGAAATCCCGTAAGAACCGCCAGCCAGATCGCTACAACTAGATACATAAGATCCGATCCACTAGCCCACAGACTTGGCTTGGGTGGGATAGACTTTTTATAGCTCTATTCAGTAGACTAATATTTCCGTTATTCGACAACCTACCACTCACAATACATCACATTGTAGGTGCGCTGCCAACCCTGCGCACATGATCCTCCTACCGATTGACGGTTGTAACAAGTAGCATCCCGATATTTATCACACACGAACTTACCCACTTTTTCGCCGAGTGTACCCACTGGCAAATTTGACCCGTGGTAGCTGCATACGGCACCAAAAGCTTGGAAACCACTGGCTCCATCCGGCATACCTAGATAGGCCCCGTCGGTCTTCACGAAGTCGGGTTTTACTACTTCAGGACATCCGGGGCCGCCACTAAGCTCGTTCTCGTAGTACTGGTACAGATCCCATTCACCGGTATCCTTTCGGTCGTCTTTGTAGTAGCTGATTTTGATGCGTCCCAAGTAGGGGCCGTTCGAGGGAGCAGGACCGCTTGGGGCCGCCGTAGGCGTCGTCAATCCCTCGATCACGGTCAGAGTCCCGAACTTCGAAGAGAGGACCGACTCGAGCGATAGCGCAATGCTCGTGATGGCATCGTCGGGGTCTTCTGTCGGCTCTGGCCACTGCTCCATTGTGATCATGACGCCGGGTGGGGCTGTGCCGACGGTTTTGGTCGATGACGCCGTCGCAGAGCAGCCGGTCGTAGTGGAGCAAGAGAAATCACACCCGGAGCCCGCAACGCAGACTGTAGAGCAGACCTGTGCCGTTTGGGTGCTGCACTCATTGTCTTCGTTGCCATCGGAGCCGCTGCCGCTACCGCTGCCGCTACCGCCTCCACCGCTGGATATATCGCTCCAGTCCGGGGGGCAGGTTAGACAGGGCCCTTTGCAGAACGGCGCGCAGCGGTGGCCGGTGCCCTTGCTACCCTTGCTGGCGGAGGGCGTGGGAGTGCCGCGGGACCAGATGGTCGTGCCCGTGTTGAGGTGAGTGTCCTTCTCAGTCTGGGACCAAGGATACGGGGGTGGCGTGATGGTGGTTGTGGTGCTGGTTGGGGTGGGAGCTGATGCTAAAGGAGGCAGCACGTACACCATATGGGGCAAGGTGATACTGCTCGTCATCTCCACAGTGGAAGGGCTAGTCTGGCTGGCGTTGATCGATATTCCCCAGACCGGAATCTCGGTAATCACGGCTGACATCGAGGATCAGTCGGTGACTCTTTATAGATAGGAGTGGGGTGACACTTACATGTTGGGAAGAGGATAGTAATGGTGGTCGTAGCAATCTCATAACCATGGTAAGTTGTTGTGCTGCCATCATTATCGGTCGTCGTTCTGGTGGTCCAGTAACTTTGTTCGACAGGTGTGCTCCAGGGAGGAATCGAGATGGTGGATGGGCTAGCAAGAGGCAGTGGCGGCATGATCAGGGAGCATGGGGGCTGGCATTGAACGACTGGGGAAGGCGAATCCCAGATAGATGGTGCAATGTAAACATCACCATCCCCAGATCCTGACCCAGAGCCACCACCGCCAGAACCTCCAGATTTTGGCGTGCATGCCCCTTCAGGACAGTATCCACGCTGACAGGTGAATTCGCACAGCGGACTGTAGATGGTCGGGTCCATTCCCGGGGCAGCCATGCCAGTCTTATCAGTCGTAGGATTCATGACATTCAGCGCCCCCTGACCCGTACAGGTACACGCGTTCATGGGACAGAAGCCATGTGCACAGCTGAAGTCACAGAGCCCAGCAAGGTTGCCCTCGCCGGTTCCTGCCGTGCAGGCTGGCGGGAGGAACGGCGAGACCGTTGGTGTGGTCAGGGGAACCTCCACAGTCCCACAGGCCGAGGGCGGACAAAAGCCAAGATTACAATCAAACGAGCACAGTCCACTATAGCTGGCGTCCTCAACTGCGATGGGATAGCCTTGCACGCCAGTCGAGTTAGGTTTCTCGTAGCCTACCCCCATCTTCGTACATGTGCAGGCCCCTAGAGGGCAGTATCCATAGGTACACGCGAACCCGCACAGACCAGCAAAGTTGTTGGCGCCCGTGCCGTTCATACAGGTCTGCTCGGAGAGCAGGAGCTTTGGCCTGGCGGACACCCTGACGCCTGTTGCACTACCGACCCAGGCATTTCAGTTCTGGATCCCATTGGGACAGCTAGCAGAGATGGGTTTGCCCTGAATAGTGGTGATCACCTGGTTATCGCGGAGCAACGACACGGTCACTGGTCCCGTGCGGCCGTCAAAAGCCACACTGCCATGGTAGACTCCGATATTACCATCCGGGACGGAGCTCCACGCGGCAGTTTGGGCTGACCCTCCAATTGAGACAACGACCCCAGAAAACGAGCCAAGCACGGCGGAGAAAAAGACCCTATCCTGGGCCATCTGCACTGGCGAAAATTCAATCTGCAGCTGAGACGCAGTGTTGCCACTGGTGCCGCCACTGCCACAAGCCGCCGCGGGACTCAGCCGATACCAGGCCACGAGTTTCTCTTCGGTGACGTCGGCGGTTCCCTTTTTATACATGTCGATCCAGAAAGGAAGGGTAGCGCGCCAGCCATCATGGGGCATATCAGTCACATAGTTGAATGGCGCTTCTCCAATTTGAAACGCCTCCATGGCTTTGTCATACAATAGGTCCAATATAGTGAGATTCGCCGTAGTCATTCCATGAAATAATCTCGACAAACTCCGGCTGGACATAGAGCACCTCCTGCCACCGGTCATGCCACAGATGGTCTCCCCGCCACATCCAGTTCTTTTTATAACCCGGCAGATTGGTAAAGAACCACGGGGACACGGGCATCATGTACGGCATACTGGCGAGATATTGAATATAGGAGGCGTCGATATAGGTGTCCATGTCCTGAGGGCCCCAAGGCCAGCCGGCCCAGCTGAACAGACCGTCCACTACCCCGGTTTCCACCGCCGGCTTGGCTCCGAGGGATGACCAACTGGGGATGAAAAAGCAGCCGGTAGCAGCCTTGATTGAAGGCCAATCTTTGGCACGGCCGGGTCCTTCGAACGTGGAGACAAACGCTTGTCCTCGATAGAAGAAGTAAGATGAGTGAGCACTATACTGGTTGATCAAATTGATGACATCCGTCTTTGGCCAATTGCCATTTCCAGCATAATTAAAAGAAAAGAAGAGCTTGAAGCCGACTGATTCCGCTGCTGAGAAAGCAGCAGGGAGCGCGTCCATGTTAGTTGGGTCATTATAGGCCATATTCAGCGCAAAAGCGTCAATGTGCGCCTCTTGTGCCAGTTTCATGTCATTCTTCCAGTCATTGGATGTGTAGTTGGCCGAATTGGTCACCTAGGCTTCTCGTTAACCAAGTCGAATAGCCTCCGTAGATGAAAAGCTGATTCTTACCATGAAGTGAGCAAAGACAGCCGCTGCCTGCACTCGGCAGGCAAGCAGAAGGACCGTGACCAAAGCCACGAAGGACGCCATGGCTGGCCTGACCCACAGAAGAACGAAACAATGGAGGTTGAAGCTCAGTACCTCTGGATTTCCCTCGCCTTTTGACAGATACAGGGACAACCCATTCTCCGTTTGTTATGCCTGGAAGGGGTGAGAAATTCAAATATTTTAGGAACCCCACTACCGAGTCCGATTTCGACTTCGACATCGCTTCGAGTGAGTCGGAAATTAGATCAGTATTATTGTTTAGTTTACCCGTGAAGCCTTGTGCTGGGAAATTTAGTGAGAAACTAGGCGATACACCAAGTGGACTATAACGATGTGACTAGCGTAACGTAATCGGACACCGAGCGAGACACCCTTTAACCCCTTCAACCCTGCAACCACCAAATCACCATCAGATCCAGGTTTCCATCCAATATGGCATTAAAACAACCTGATTCAACAGTCAAATTAGAAGGTCGCATATTACTTGCTGTCAAAGCATACCAAAATGGCCAGTTTAAAAGTATACGAGCAGCAGCAGCAGCATATGATGTTCCACATTCCACTCTAGCCCATCGAATCAAGGGTCGAAAAGCAAGGACC
>NW_020798461.1:0-17138 GCF_002237265.1 Aspergillus thermomutatus | reverse complement strand
CCCTCACCCCGAACACCCCTTCACCATCACCACCACCACCACAAACAGCAGCAGCAGCAACAACAACAATAGCAATAACAACACCCGACCAAGAACCACCTTCCACCCCCACAAACCTTCCCCTAACCCCGAACAAAGCTACCCCCGCTTCACCCCCCGACGCACCATCTTCGTGCAGAACCTCAGCCCAACAACCACAGCCCACGATCTGAGCCTCTTCCTGCAGGACGCAGGGACCATCGAGCAGTGCGAGATGCCCGTGAACCCAGACACAGGCCGATGCAAGGGTTTCGCGCGCGTCACCTTCCGCACCGCGGACGAGGCCAAGCGCGCCATCGCGCTGTATAACACCGCCTTTTTCCTCGGCGCGAAGATCAGGGTGAAGATCGATCGGAGTGGGTATTTTCCTTCGGCGTATACCAATGGTCATGGTCAGGGCTATGGTCGGGGTTATGCTGGTCGGGAAGTGTACGCTCTAGCGAATGTGCCGCCGGCGCCGTCGTCGAATAGACTCAACTCCCCTGAGAAGAAGACGGTTCAGGCCGAAGGTATGACTCCAGCGCTGGGCCCGAGGACTGCGGATAGGAACAGTGGGCGGGAGAAGGAGAGGGACAGGGGGAGGGATAGATGTCAGCCACTTGTGGTGAATGGGTCCGGACTGGGCAGCAAGGGGGCGCTGGTGACTTGATCATCTCCTCTTCTCTTCTCTGCACTGTCGATTCCATAGCATCTGGGTGTTTGAGGCCTGTTGGCGTGTATGTATACTTGCTCTTCCTTTCTTTCTTTATCTGTGTCTCTGCTGAGTTGGGTTGGGGTTGATTGTCTGCATCATCTGAGTGTTTCACCCATGCAATTGCTGCTCGGCGTCAGGGAGAGTTCATAGAATAGGTGGACGTCGCATCTGCCGAATTCCAAAAGTTCATTGCCTAGACTAGTTAACAGTTAAGTCATCATTCATCAATCGTTCTGGTCTAACAATACATGCATTTCATCCCGATCCATTTCAACCCATCTTAGCGTCTCTTTTCCTTGCCTCATTATTCATTCAGTATAACAGATCAGTTCGGTATGGCATGAGCAAGCAGAAAGCCTTCGGGTAGCCACAATAAACCACAGAGGGAAACATAACCCAATTGGGCTTTAGAAAAGAAAAAAAAAAGCCCAAATATGCAAGCAGGAGATAATACATGTTACCTAGTATGTTACATGGTTAATACGGAGTGGTAACGACCGACAGGCCTACCTTATTTAGCATGATCAATCAGCTCCGCATAGAGAGCATCAGGAATCTTCCGGACAATGAGGACGGTCAAGGCAATGATCTCCTTTGCGTCGAGCGGCGGGAAGGACCGGAGGATCTTGTTTGGGCTGTGTGATTGGTCAGAATCGATTCGTCCATGCATAGCAATATGATATGTGGCTTGTTGATATTGCTCACATGCGGGAAAGAAAACATACCTTGGACTATCGAGGATGGTATCCCTCATCCGGATGAGCTGTGCAACGATGCATAGAATATTCAGGTGTGGGCCGTACGCGAAGAGGAAATCCCACAGATGGAGCACCTCGGGCAGTGGCGGCGTGCAGGCGCACAGTGTCAACACAGACGGAAAGGCGTAGAGCTCCGCTTGCATCCCCTTGGAGAAGAGATAGGCGGAGAGCTTAGGCTCGACGATCTCGAGGCAACGATCGACCAGCCGCAGACCCCGGTGGACGCCGTCCATTGCGCCGCGGATATAGCCTGGGCATTCGCGGGTAATGAAGTAGTGAAACAGGGAGAAGGCCTCGACTTCGCTGCGCGCCACGTAGAGAAAGGGCGCGCACAGTACGTTCATCCCCTGCACGTAGATCGCCGACTCGCTGGTGATGGCATCGCTGCTGGGTGTTGCCGTGAGGAGGTTGGCATTGTCGTCAGTAGGCTCCTCTTCTGCGATGCTCGGTGGTGTGTTGATCAAAAGTTCCATTTCCCGTCTGCGGGAGGTCGATAGGCGCGATTTCGGTCGCTTTTTGGCCTTCGCATCGTGGATCTTCCATGCTATGGCGTTGAGGAGCCGGATCAGACTGGCTTCGGTGACGCGTCGCTTGAACAGGGGATCGGTTGCTAGGGTGCGGAATGTGTCGTTACGGATCTTGGTATAAGCCGGCGAACGACCGCGATGAATGAGTGAGAGGTATTCGTCGGTTGGTAGGGGAGGGATATCGAGTAGTGTGAGCCATAGGTAAACGCGATATGTCGACTAGAACAGACATGTTAGCATGGCAGGCTCGTTCTCCGCCTAGAGGTCATGGCGCTATTGCAAATATTGACATACCATGCCATCACCATCCGCTTCCACCCTCGTCGACAGGACAAGGTATCTCAGCTCCTTCAATGCATCCTCGACGTCCCCGTTCTGCGGCCCATCCCGCAGCAGTGTCTCCAAGACTGATCTCTTGATCCCGAACCCCGAGCCTGTCTTCCTCCCCGATCGTTTCTGAGTCTGTAAAATGGGTCGCTCACCCGAGCCGGCGTCACTATTTGATCTCGCTCGACGGTGTGTGCGCAGCCGGACAGGGGAATCCAAGTGTGCCTGTTGCGACAGCTCCTCAGCGTTGGCGGACGAGCGCGCAGTGGAAAGATGTGATGTCTGACCGCTAAACACAGAAGGATTCGACGAAAGGATCTGATGCGATTGTATCTTCCGTAAAGTTCGCATCGTCCGGGGTGAAGGAGAGCCAGAGCCCGCAAGAGCGGCTAGATTCAGCTGGGCTTGTGTTGGCTGGGACATGGCTGGTCCTGTATGACTATGGAACGGGTTTGTTTTTCAGCGCAAATAATCTCTGCTGAAACGGTCACAGGAAGTGACCATCTTCCTGGCGACGAGGACAACAGCCAAGAAAGGATGAGAAGAGAGGAACAAGTAATCCGTCGTTCGCTTTCAGTGCCGAGTATCTAGTGGTGTATCCGGGGATAAGAAAAGTACTAGATGCAGGTTCGGACGATCAGCAACCAATGTGACACTGAATCTCTGGGCATGGCGGGCTTTTTCCCGATCGAGGAATGCGGGGACACGCGACGCGCCACAAATGGATTGTTTGATGTTTGATGATTTAACCAGGAGATGCAGTTTTAGTTCTTCTTCAGTTTGACTAGACTAGATTTATTTTCCAGATATCATTCTTGGGAAAAACGAGGTAGTCTAAGATATGGTGGTTGTCTTTGACCTGTGTCAATGGATACTTTGGGTCCCTGTAAATAACCCGTCGGCCCGCCAACAATGAAACGTCATTTGTAGAAGCAAGTCATGGATATCTCGAATTCTGTAGGATCCTATGCAATCAGCAAGAATACAGGTCGTCACACGGCTTCCAGAGCCAAGCATCAAGTATACATCGGATATATCAAAACACAATCTCGCCGCCTCTCCAAAACGCCATGTCCAAAATCGCAGTGACCGAACCAGCTTGCGATGAATGTGTTCTATCTCGCGGCGGTATCAGGGTCACGGCGCCCGCTTGTTGATCCTCCTATGGTGCTATCAACAAACTCCTGATATCGAAACACCTCCCCTCTTTTTCCTGCTCCAGACAGTTTCCCGGCTTTCCCACCGAATACTCTACGTCCGGTGAATCCACTCAATACCTCGTTGATGTCCCTCTCCGTCAGCGGTGGCTGTCCATCTTCCGACGCTGTGTGTATGAGGGTATCGCGTAGCTCTGCAACATCGATTTGTCCGCTATCATCATCGTCAAAAGCAGCCAAGGCATTCATCAATTCTTGGCGAGAAGAAAGAGGCGCAAGTAGACTAGATAAGATATTCAGAAATGTAGGAAAATTGATCGTCTGGGTGCTTCCTGGAGGGAAAAATTGCGAGACCACCGAGGCATCCTGGCCTGCGTCGTGACTCGAGTTAGTCCAACCTCTTTGAACCGCAAAGAAAAGAAGTTGACTCACCGATATTCACAAGTACATCAGCTACATCGTCCTTGTTCACGGACCCATCGTTGTCTCTATCAAGGACTTGGAATGCCTCGCGAATTTCCCTCAACTGTGTCGGCGTCAATCTGGCAGCTGCATCGCTCGAAGCAGCCATCATGCTGGCAGTCTTTGCTTCCATGATGGAGGAGGAATCATCGGGGGCGTCTGCTCCCTTGGTTGGCGAGGGCGGCAACTCCCTGGTGAAATTGGGTTGTGGGATTGGGTCATTGCTCTTCGTAGAAGACCCATCATTGTCTGCGACTGTATATGTCTGGTTCAACTTGCTCGGTGACTGTGCTGGGGTATACCCTCGCCCCGGGGAGCTTCCTGCAGTTCCTGGTGTGCTGGGACGGATCTGTGTGGGCGGCGAGTTGGATGTAGATGGTCGACGAAAGGGGGAAGCTCGAGGAGACCCGAAGGATAAGGGCGATGGTCGGAAGGGCGTATTTGAAACCTGCAATACTCTTGGTCAGGGTGATATGATCTCGCTATCAGCTGTTGCGGTGAGGGGAAGCAGCACACCATGATATGATAGCTTTGTGAATTCTGATTTAGACAATTTTCGAGAAGTTCTAAATATTCTCTTTAGATTATACTTCAGAGTTTCAATCAGGAACAAGAGCAAGCAGTACGGGGTCAGCAATTTGCAATGGATGATGGGGTTATCTGCATCTACAAGGCGATACCGTAACCATGCATACAACCACGCAAACAAACAAAACAGGGAGTGGATGATGACGGCATAAAGTCGGCCCGCTATTTTCTTGGCACATGTGGGCCTGTGGGGGATCTTTGTCCTCCGAGTTGATCCTTTGTGATGACAACAAGAGCTTCCACGAGTTGGCGTTCTTGGGGAATTTTCCGTACAACCTTACCGATGATCCCATCTTTGCTTCATCCATGAACAGGATGAAGCCATGAGATGTTCAAAGCGCGCTGTGCGAAAACTGTGCTTGGAACAGAATAACTTCGCATGGGGATGATGGTCGTCATGGCCAGAGAGGAGTCAGAGGCCACGCTCAGGTCGACTGCATCGACTCAATACCTCCGGAATATGGGATTAGACGATGCCGGCTTGATGACAGACGGAAAATGTGCTCCGACATAGCGTTCGTCCTGAGACCTCGAACCGGTCTATCAGGAGTAACTGACAGTCATCGGCTCGAGTCACTTCGCTTCCCTCGGTAATTCTGCATATTGCTTTCGCTTTTCGCTATCTGCCGAAGCCGAATGGACTGTATGGTTGTGTGGATGAGAGGGGCTTGACAAGTCCAATCTGAGACCTGACGCGAAGTGTCTGCGAGCTCGGTGACTGGTTCGAAGCCATTTGGTCTCCGATAATAAGGGGATGACACATTAGCTGACAGGGCTGGTTCCTGAGCTCTATCACTCTCGAGCAGGGCCTTTTGACCGTGACAACAAACAGGAGAGTTTCTAGCGATACCAAAAGATTCCTGGTACGCTTTTCTGAGTCAAAAGGACTAGATTTCTCCTATAGAAATTGCCACGAGGGAATAATTAACAGATATTCATTGAAAATACTTAGTTCTCAAGTCGTAGCGCACATGAGATATATGCTGTTATCGCTTTTGCGAGCTTTCTGTATAAATGGATGCCGTTCAGTCCCAGTCCATCATCATCCTTCCAGGCCCCGAAAGGCGATATTAACAAACGGCTTTCCGGTCTTGATGATCCTGCCAAAATATCAGAATCACGGCTTGCGAGCATACCATGTGCTGAGGGTGGAGATGCGTCGTCTTGTGGTAAGGTATTATCAGACAGTGGGAGATTGGAGTCTTAAACACGCATCGGATCATATGTACCTGCGTGGTCTATTCTCGAATCACAGCCGGTGTAGCTGAAGGAGTCTTAGAATAATTTCCTGTCATGCAAGGGCCAGACGGAGTATTATTGCGATCTCACGATGAGATTGATCTGGTTCTGACTCTCCTTCCCGTCGAATTTCCCCGCTGTGGAGATGTTTGGTACGTGTGGTTTGGTTCGATGGTTGAGGCGTCCCCTTTTCTTTCCAGATCGACTGGATGAGTTAACCCCTGAACGGACGGAGGACGATCAACTAAGCTTCGGATCGGTCACAAACTGACTAACTCGCAGGTTGGCTAACTATGGCATCCTACTTACTCAGGGCTCTTTAATGTCCATTGATGCGAGATATGCGGTGATTATACCCATTTCTCTGCTAGGAGCAGTCCTCACGCACCCCCGTATCTCTTATCCTCCCATCGCGTTTCTCCCTCACCACAGAAAATGACCACCACTCTTCCCTACCGACCGTCCGACGATGCTGCGCATCCATTTCCTCCCGTATCGAACCCTTCGAAGTCCAATGGCTTGCCTCGATTGTCTCCATCCCCCTCGGTTCTCAAGAACAGATCTCCCAGCAGCTCAAGATCCGTGCGTCGTCCCTCCGGAGATCATCTCGCTGTCCCTCGTGCCTCGAGACCCCGACGATGCAAGGCACAATATCCTTTAGACTCATCGGAGCGTCATGTCGAGTACATTCTCGTCGCGTCCTTCCACATTGACCGGGGTCCGATCATGGAACATCAGTATCCAGCGCCCATCAGCGGAGATGAGAGCATGCTCGCGGAACTGATGCTCCCGGACCAGACGCATGTCCGGAGCCAAGACTGGACGATCTTCTTCTTGCACAAGGACACCAGTGCGGAGGGAGAGGACGAGGATTCAACGAAGGCGAAGAAGAAACGGCGGAAAAAGGCAAAGGGCGAGAAGAACCCAGAGCACGAAGCGGACGACAATAGCCAGGACGAAGATACCGATGCTCTCACGGAAGAGAGCAGCGACGACGACGACGACGACGGTGGCGAGGGGCCACCGTTGATGTACGTGCTCAACCTTGTGAATACGAAACAAGACAACACAGTCAGACGGTTCGTTCTCCTGCTCTGCAACCTCGTAACCACCCAGCTAAATCAACCTGTAGAGGTGCGGTCGTCAAGGCTATGGCAATATGTACGCGTCATTCATTTCTTCATATCTATAAGGTGATTCCACTCCGACTTCAATTGGCGATGAATATGTGCTCATACCACTGGCATTACAGCCCTTACTATTGTTGGCGCTGGAGGACTATTTCAAGTCCCCGTATCCCGAGACTCTGGCTTCGCTGTATAATGCCGTCAACGAGATGGATCTGTCATTGATGCCCAAGCTCTCACTCCTGGAACGACAGATATTGCAGGCTAGTAATGCGAAGGATATGTTTATCGAAAAATTCGAGCAGATGATCCAGCAGCGACTGATCGAGGAGGGAGAACCTGTTGAAGACACCCCGCCATCGCCCAAAAAGCCCGCCCCTCGATATGCGCTTCCCCGCGACACCCACGAGTTCGAATCGCGAGTCGTTTACAACGAAATCCCGATTCCTGTCAAAGTGCCAACTGTGATTTGGCCCGAGATTGTGGGAGACTTCTCCCTTATCAAGCTCATCCAGACGTTCTCTACTGTTCATGCCACAGCACCGCAGCCCTTTCCGCTTCACCCTCACTTGACCACCAATGGTTCCTATACGCACCCGATCATCGTCCTTGTCAACGCTATGCTCACCCAGAAACGGGTGATCTTCTTGGGTCACAATCGGCCCTCCGGCGAAGTAGCAGAGGCAGTTCTGGCCGCCTGCGCTCTTGCATCAGGTGGGATCTTACGTGGCTTTACGAGGCATGCCTTTCCCTATACCGACTTGACGAAGATCGATGATCTGCTGAAAGTTCCTGGCTTTATCGCTGGAGTAACGAATCCCACCTTCGCAAATCATCCCGAATGGTGGGACCTCCTATGCGATCTTCCCACCGGCAGAATGAAAATTAGCAGCCACATCGAGCCCGCCCCAGTTACAGAGGGGCTGCTGTATTTTCAACAAAGCTCTTTCCTCCAAAACTACACGCCGAGCCCTCATTCAGATCCAACCGGTGACAACGCCTTCATGGAAGACGTTCAACGGAGTATCACTAACCGCTACGGGGAGAATGCGATCCGTGCGAAATGGCGCGCATACATTACCAAATTCACGCGTGTTGCGGCTGCGTTTGAGGAGACTGTGTACGGAGCGTCGAATCTCTACATCATCGGACCAAACGAGGAGCTATCTCCGGAGAGCCCGAGTGGTGTACAAGCCGACCCCCTAGACCCCACAACGCTACGCGGCCATGGCTATGTGTGGCCCGACGAGGCATCGAAACAGCGAGAGTTGATCGCCTCTGTGTCCCGAATCGAAGGCTGGCGCACGACTCGATCCTACTACTCGTTTATACAGGACATCGCGGCCATGTACTACCCTGCGAGACCAATTCAGAAACCTGACCTGCACCATCACCATGATCGGCTGCGCACGTTGCGGCTGTCTCATGCTGATGCAGGAGCCATCTACCATGCCTTTTCCCACGCTGTCAAGGACTACGCAGGCATATGCCAGCTCCTGACGGTGACGCCAGAAAGCCAAGCCGGTCTGTTCTACATCAGTATGGGCCTATTTCACCCTGATCCGTCTGTCCGTGAAGCAACTGCCGATCTTTTAGATCGAATAGCCGCTCACCCCGCCGGCCGACACTTCTGGGCTCAACTCGGCCGCTTCACTAAACTGGCATACTTCCGGGTCAGACGGGAGAGGGATGCAGCGCAAAGCCCTGTGTCAGGGACGGGGTCGAGTTTCGGGGCGCCGCAATCTCTCATTGCAATTGCCACTGGCAGTGCCTCAAGGCGAAGCTGAAGACCCTGACAAGTATAATGTTCTCGTCAATATTACATATAACGACAGTGAATATATCTATGTGACCATACAATTCTTGGATATCATTTTCATTTTTCTTTCATGTGGGTGGAGAGGTGTATTACACCTCATGTGTATTGATTGTTCCAGGCGATATGGCATGCGATGACATGGCAGTATGATATTTGATGAAGTTATCCAATTCAGTGTTGATACTTGGAATACTATGCAGCATAATGAATGAACCTATTCTCAAAATTCATCCTGGATTCCAGCAATCCATATCATTGAGGCACGAAGAATTGTGTAATGAAAATATGTAGGTGTTATAATTACAATTAAAACTATACCTATAAACATGACTGTAAGATAAACAACAAAGGAAGCAAGAACATGCTCAAGATGCCAAAACCACACTCGCTGTCGTTATCCATACAACCGTGACCCTGACAAATAGCAAAGAATCGACACCACATGATGCCCAAGGAGAGAAAAGAAGTATACAAGACGAATGCGACAAGCGTCGCGACAATCAAAAAAAAAAAAAGAAAGAAAGAAAGAGAATCAATAAACCCCCAGCACCGACATCCCAATACTCAGAGCCACCGTCCACCCGACTAACCGCCAATCAACAGACGCCGGCCCCCAAGCCCCCGACGTCGCTGTCGACTTCACGCTCCCAACGGTGATATTCACATTCGCGAAATTATCGCCACAATGCCGGTTCAGCGCCAACGCGGAGGGGAGATAGGACGTATCGAGCGGCTGGCCGTCCACCTGCGCCCAGTGGCTGAAGATATCCATGCTGGCTTGCAAGCACTCGTTGCAGGTCGGCCAGGGTTCCGCGACGATGGAGGACCCCGCGGGGAGGGAGTAGGTGTCGATATTCTGCGGGGAGGAGGCGTTCGTGGCTGCGTCGACGAAGCAGTAGTCGTTTGTGTCGGGGTTCTTGAGGCAGGAGGCGCGGTAGACGGGCTCGTAGGTGATGAAGCCTGTGTAGGCGTCTGTGACGAGCGGGTTCCCGAGCTTGTAGTCCTTGCCGCAGGCGTCGTCTTTGAGAAGGTTGGTCGCGAGGCGGTTGAAGATGGATGTGCAGGTGTCGACGGACGCGGCGCAGGAGAGGTCGAGGACATGCGAGGTGGCGGTTGCGGAGGTGAGGGTGTGGAAGAAGGAGGTTGAGTCGTGGAGGAGGAGCGAGATGGGGTAGCAGGAGGTGACGGTCGAGTTGGAGAGGAAGGCGTTGAAGAACTTGGGGCAGCTCTCGGCTGTGAAGTTGTTGGAGAGATTGGTGTCGAAGGCTGTCGGCAGCGAGTCGGTGCTGGAGTCTGAGCGAGCGAGCAGTTGGGATGGACTGTTCTCATCAACATCCTCATCGGGGGCGACGAGGATGGGCAGCGTGGCTGCCTCGTCGTCTAGACTGCTCTCGATGACCCAGGTTCCGCCGTATCGGGACTGTCCCTCTTGCTCTCCGTTCCGAGATGCCTCAGTTCGCGATAGGAACATGCCATGAGATAGTGGTTGAGCGACAACTGGAATCGCAGACGCAGAAACTAGCGACGACATAAGCAGTGCGATCAGAAGTGTGACCAGTGTCGAGCATCGAGAGGTCAATTTTGAATTGCCGGCGCATGATGCACTGCAGACATCAGAACGTCTCGGGTCAATTTCCCCCCACTGCGACGGTCTGCTTGACCTATATGGACTAGATTGTAGGAAAGATTTCATATTGGCAGAGAATTGAATGAATGACGTTGCCACAATGGCTTTAGAATTGAACTCAAGGCGACGAAAGAGAGTGTGTCAGCAGAGGCCCGTGGTTATCATGGTCTCTGCAATCCTTGACCTGGTGGTTGGTATATCATCAAGGACAGTAAGAATGAGCGACTATCAGTACAAAACTACCGGAATCATTAATCAAGAAAGGAAAGGAAAAGGATTAAGACTGCCCCTGGCGGAGGCATAAGAGAATCATGATCCAGCCCCCGTTGACAGACAAGAAAGAAGAAAGAAAAGAGTGCGATGTCTGTCTGTCTGTCTGACAGAAAGCAAGGAAGAGCACGAAAATCTTCAGGAGACAACAGCAACAACAAGAATGGAATCGCTGTGTGACTGCTGAGTTTGGCTTTGGACTATTCAGCCTAGGGCACTTGGTGGGACGTATCACGCAGCCAAATCAGTGTTTTCGGGCGTCCGTGGAGACTGTACTACTGTCAGTCCATTAAGGCAGCTGGCTTAAAGCTGGACAATAGCAGAGTGCATAAATTTAGCAGCGACCAATGGACCAAGGGACGGTCTGGCCACGAGTAGAACCTGGACGAGTGGATCTCTTGTCTGCAGCTGTGCCACTGTCATCGTCTCTTCCGCAGAAGTCTAGAAGAGAAGAAAGGGGAATATCTCCGTAGATTTAGAATCCATAGAGCTAGGGCCTATCTATGCCCCTGGCCCATGGCACTGGTCAGTGGACTATGTGTCCAGACTCCATCACGCGACGATCGCAAAAGAAAGCCACTTTCTTTTAAGGTGCGATGATAAGAATGACAATGATCATACATAGTAGCTCGTAGAAAAAAGTCTACAGAGTGCAGATTCACCCCTGACTCAGAAAGCGGAAAGGAAACCAGGACCAAAGTAGCTATCGGTACCATTCCACCAGCCATTCGCCGTCAAGGTACACCATAAGTACATGGCAGTGCGGGCAATCGAGCCGAGCCTTGATTGGCCAATCATGCCGCAAGAAAATTCCCCTCCACATTCAGTCATCCATCCAGATAAGTACCTAGTGATTCATTGTATCACATACAATTGGAGTAGTTGATTTGAGGTTGGACTATCATTACATTATCTGTGTATGATCGAGGCACTCGTCTTCTTTACTGGAATATCACCTTCCTCTACTTGCATAAACGATAATCAACCCTACCATGTCCTCTGACGGCTTGGTACCTGAAACAAGGGTGCTCGCCATTGCGAGTCATGTAAGTCTCTTTATCAGCTCGACTTCAGCTTTGGTTGATGTGATCACAGTTGGAGTACAAGTACTGACGGGAGGAGGCAGGTTGTCTACGGGTACGTACTCTCTGCTGTGTCACTGTACCCCTCCAAGTGCACAAGGATATAGCCTTCTTGTCATCTATATTGTGTACCTTGGCAACATGAATCAATCATGATGAAGTCCGCATCTGTGAGCAGCAACTAATAGCATCAGATATGTTGGAAACAAGATGGCTACGCTGGTCATGCAGTCCTTGGGCTGTGATGTTGCTGCCCTGAATACTGTTCATTTTAGTAATCATCCCAATATTCTTTGTCAGGTCGGGTCAACTGACTTCAACAGGCAACCACACCGGCTACAGGCAGTTCAAAGGCACAAGGTCGACAGCTCAAGAGATCAGCGACCTATATCAGGGTCTCTGCCAGAGCCATCTCACGGACTTTGATGTCATGTTGTCGGGTTATGCGCCCAGTGCTGCGGCAGTGGAGGCAGTAGGGGCTATCGGCTTGGATCTGCAGCGCAAGGCCGAGTCAAGACCTGGCTCATTCTTCTGGGGTATGTTCATTTCTATGGTTTCTTGCATTTCCAGCTAACGATGGGCGAACATACAGTCCTGGACCCTGTGATGGGCGACCAGGGCCGGCTGTACGTCAATGATGATGTGGTGCCTGCATATAAAAAGATCATCCATCACGCTGATTTGATTCTCCCCAATCAGTTTGAAGCCGAGTAAGGATGCTGCCATTGCCAACTTCGCTCTGGTACAGTCGTCATTGACCCATCACCCTCAGAGTCCTCTCAGGAATCAAGATCACCTCCCTCAGCGCCCTCGCCGAGGCCATCACCGCCATCCACGCCTCCTATTCAGTCCCGCATGTCATCATCACCTCCGTCCAGATCTCCCAATTCTCCTCCTCCCCGGCAGCCACCTCAGACAGCCTAACCGTCATTGGCTCCACCACCAAATCCGACGGCTCCCCTCGTCTCTTCCGAATAGACGTCCCCGCCCTGGACTGCTTCTTCAGCGGCACGGGCGACATGTTCGCGGCTCTGACGGTCGCCCGGCTCCGCGAAGCCGTCTTTGCGGCCGACGCCACCCTCCGCGCGACCAAGTCGTGGGTCTCCCCGGATGACGTCCAAGCCACTGACCTGCCTCTCGCCAAGGCCACCCTGAAGGTGCTAGCGAGCATGCACAGTGTCTTGGAAAAGACTCTGGAAGCGCGTGATGCGGAGCTCCGCGCCGCTGCGTCTGCGGAGGAGAATGAGCCGGGCTTGAGTGAGGAGGAGAAGCAGAAGAGGGAGTATTTGCGGCGGACGAAAGCCGCCGAGGTGAGGGTTGTGCGTAACGTGCGGTTCCTGCGGGAGCCTGCTGTTGAGTTCCAAGCGCAGGAATGGAAGAAGGAAGATTTGCCTGCGGGACTTCAATAGTCAAGTGCATGGTGTAGACGTATAGACGTATTGATAGACTTAAACTCATGAATAGAATGTATTATGAGTCGCACGGCAATGCCATCATTTTCAGTATCATCAAAGTCTATCTATATCATAAATCAATTCGTTAAATCAAACACCCGTACTTCCAAACCCACCCGCCCCACGGACACTCTCCTCCAACTCCTCCACAACCATCACCTCGGGCGTATAGATCTAGCCACCATCAGCATCAACACACCCAGATATGACGAAACAAAAGACTCACCCGTTCAAGCACAAGCTGCGCAACCCGATCCCCCACCTTAACAGTAAAATCCACATCCGAAAAATTAAACAACAGCACCTTCACTTCACCCCGGTAATCAGCGTCAATGACGCCGGCCCCGGTATCGATGAAGTGCTTCGAGGCGAGGCCACTTCGGGGGGCAACGCGGCCGTCTGAATCGTCAACTCATCAGCATACATTCTCCGGGAAGAGGAGAGGAATCGGATGGTGAGAGGGGGTGGTGTACATGTCCCCTCCGGCACGGCAATCGCCAGCCCGGTGTCAACCAGTGCTTTACCCTTGGCCGGGATGACGGTCTCCTTTGCGCTGTAGACGTCGTAGCCTGCGGCGAAGGCGGACCCGCGGGTGGGTGCTTGTGCGGACTCGGTGAGCTTCTTGACGAGGAGGGGAGGGAGGGGCCGAGAGATTGAGGTGACGGCGGGTGCTGTGCCGGTGGTCATGTTGTTGGTGTTGTCTGTGTTGGAGTCGGGTTTTGTTCGTTTGGCGAGGGGAGAGGCGGGGAGAGAGGGAGGTTCGTGGGCGGGAGCTGTGGACTGTTGCGGTGGTGGTGTGGTCTCTTTTGTCATAACTTTAACAAAGATTGCAAGATGTTGAGGAACGAGGCTGAAAGATCGAAGAGAAAGAAATTGCGGTGTACCTGTCCAGAGCTATGATAATTGACCAGCAGATGTACGTATGGTAGGTTAGACGCGTCTGGCGGTGTACGCGCACCGCGTTGTTAATTGGCTTGGCATGTTTGCTCTTTTTGTGATAATTAACGAGCCTAAGGCACAAACTTCAGAAGTACTATGTACCGAGCTCCGACGCCCCGCAAGCTCGGGCCAGAGAAATGGGGTTGGTGCCAATTGGACTGTTTTGCCTCGGTCCGTAGCTGGTGTCGCTGAGCTGGAGCGTGCCCTGCATTCTTATTACCGGCGATATTTCTGTCTCCAGGTTCCTTCGATCTTTCCATACCGGTTCGGATTGAAACTGGGGAGAAGGAATCTTCAAATTAACCATTGTCAAGTTTGACAGTTGGCGTCATGGCTGGAGCTGTACGCCAACCGATTGATATCCCGTCGCTGGAGCGATACCTCGACCAAAACGTGCCTATCATCAAGACGCCAATTGATGTGAAACAAGTAAGTCGTCAATACCTATTCACCCAGTTGATGAGTTAATAATTGCAACAGTTTGGCTTCGGGCAATCTAATCCCACCTACCTAATCACCGGCTGCGACAAACAACAATATGTCCTACGCAAGAAGCCTCCAGGCAAGCTCCTGTCCAAGACGGCGCACCAAGTCGAACGAGAATACAAGATTATCCATGCGCTAGAGAAGACCGACGTCCCTGTCCCCAAAGCGTACTGTCTCTGCGAGGATAGCAATGTGATCGGCACTCCGTTCTACATCATGGAGTTCCTGGACGGGCGAATATTCACGGACCCTGCCATCCCCGGCGTCAGCGCAGAAGAGCGAACCGCACTGTACGTTTAGCCTCCTTCTTTACAACCGGACAGATACTAAGGGGCGCAGATGGCGCGATGCAGTCCGCACATTAGCCAAGTTCCACCGGGTCATCCCCAAGTCCGTCGGCCTGGAGCGATTCGGCAAGCCGTCCGGCTTCTACGACCGCCAGATCGCCACCTTCACCGCCGTGTCCAACGCGCAGGCACAGGCCGTCGACGTCGAGACCAAGAAGCCCGTCGGTGAACTGCCCCACTTCATGGACATGGTGCGCTTCTTCTCCAACAAGGCCACCCAGCCGCTCGACAGAGGCACCCTCGTGCACGGCGACTACAAGATCGATAACATGGTCTTCCACAAGACAGAGCCACGCGTCATCGGCATCCTGGACTGGGAGATGGCAACGGTCGGCCACCCGCTGTCCGATTTCTGCAACCTCACCAGCCCCTATTTCCTCGACGGGACGGACCACAAGACGGAGCAGTTCCGGCCTGGCGTCGTGCCGGGCCTGCCGAGGCGCGAGGACTGCTTGCGATGGTACCGTGAGGTCGCCGGGTGGGATCCCACCGCGGACATCCTGTGGGGGGATGCGTTCTTCTCGTGGAGGAGCTCGGTGATCATGCAGGGAATCGCGGCGCGGTATGCCCTGCGCCAGGCCAGCAGTGCGCGTGCGCAGGAATACGCGCAGAAGACCGAACCGTTTGCCTTGGAGGCGTGGGAACGGGTCAAGAAGGTCCAGGAGCAGGTGCGTCAGAAGGGGAAGCTGTAGTATTCATCTGCTGTGGTACAATAATACCTACCAAACATTCTTCTCGTGACTAGCATGTATGCACATCGGCTGAAGTATCAATTGTTTGTTCTTCATACAACCAGAAAACTAGCACTGCCAGCTGTCAGTGGCAACGTCATCAGCCCAGACCCCTTCCCAACTGGAATGGCTATACCCTCCATACACCAGTTCGTTCTGTATAAACAAGCAGTAACTGCAGACATCTAAACAACACACCAAAGGGAGAAACCGGAACAAATCCACCAAAGTACAAGGAAGTCATCCAATCAAAACCCCAGGACCAAAGCCACCGTTTGCTCACGGTGATAATTGGGTGCGGCTCAGGGAGGCTTTGTTTGTCCTGCCTGTATGACCTGTAGGCTGTAGCTTACTCTGCAAGGTAATACTCGTCCATTTTGCAAAGAGTGGGTTTGGATTACAGGGTTGATTTGTAAGTACGTATACTCTCAGCGTCCGGGTGTACGAGGGACCACCGCGCAGGTGGACATCTATTGAATTCGAGGCGGTACGGAGTACTGTAGGACTGGAATGATTCTGTGGATGCTCCTCATCGATAGTTTTGGAGTGATATGTAGCGCACCACAGCTACAAGGGTATCACCATCATCAAGGTATTATTGTACACCTTATGGAGTATGAATGCCATATGCCCAGTTAGGAAGGGCTCGCGTTGCAGCTGTGAAACAACCAAGCTGGTGCGCTACCCTCCATGGCATTGGCCTGAGCGCAATGCGGCGATCAGCCTGTGAGATCCTGCAGTACAATGACTTCACATCCAATTAATCTCAGATTAAAAAAGTTGATACCATCATGGCTACACTTGGTCTTGATGAACTGGGATGGGAAATGACCCAGGCGGGTCAATCGGGGCGGCCCGCTTCTACTGGATTGACTTGGGTAGCTAATGGATAGATCCGCTTACCGGATATCTACCTATCAATGATCATAACAGTCCGCCTTGAGAATGGTGAGACTTGAGCGCCTGATGAATCATGCTGGATGAAGATCAGACGGGGGAGGGATTATCAAGCCAATCATGCAATTGGGACCCTGGTACCGTTATTGCAGGTGTGGGATTATCCACATAAGGTGACATGGATTTTTTGACAATGCCAGGTGTCAGGCAAGCAGAACTGTTCTACAAGTGATGGGTCGATAGTACGTACTTGATCAGTTGTCGGAAAATGAACACAAACCCGCTAGATAAAATCCTCCGTCAGAAGATCCTTTTTTTTTTTTTTTTTTTTTTTTTTTTTTTTTTTTATGAATTAGAGAATCCGAAACAAGTTTTTCTCCACTTCCACTTGGTTTTAGAATTCGGGGGGGATTTCCAGTTTTTTTGGGCCTCCGGCAAAAGTCAGACTCTCAAGTCTCAACGCCAGGGGGGCCCACGGGCTGTCCCCTATACACATTTCCCAGCCCACGCGACATAGGCGAACCCCGTATTCGCTTTTCTCCTTGAAACAAAAAACAACACTAAAATA
>NW_020798460.1:0-17409 GCF_002237265.1 Aspergillus thermomutatus | reverse complement strand
GGGGGGGGGGGGGGGGGGGGGGGGGGGGGGGGGGGGGGGGGGGGGGGGGGGGGGGGGGGGGGGGGGGGGGGGGGGGGGGGGGGGGGGGGGGGGGGGGGGGGGGGGGGGGGGGGGGGGGGGGGGGGGGGGGGGGGGGGGGGGGGGGGGGGGGGGGGGGGGGGGGGGGGGGGGGGGGGGGGGGGGGGGGGGGGGGGGTAGGGTCACTTTGCCGGAGGAGTGCTCGACGGTCATTCCTACTGGGATTGTGTTCAATACAGCGTCGGGGAACTGTCTCACGGATGGCGACGGTGGGAGGGTTGGGTTTGAGTCTTGCAAAGGATCGGAGACGCAGATCTGGCAGGTTAGAGAGGGGAGTCTACGTCCGCTGTCAAGAACGTCGCATTGCCTGACGGCAGGGAGCCAGCTTTCCGTCCACTCATGCACTGGATATCAAGACCAGAAGTGGACGTATGCGATAACTGGGAATCTCAAGAATGAACACACCAAGATGTGCTTGACGGAGGGGAAAGGAATGTTTGAATGTGGGTTCGAACTAGATAGCCAGGTATTCGGTCTGCCCAGTGGTGTGGGCATCGCGCCCAACTAGGCAGGCCCTCAATGACTTGCAGCATAGTATCCGTTTGTGTGACCATTTCCCAATTGAACGGGATTTAAGACTGAAGCCCTCTTGATGGCTCGCTCAAGCCGTAGTCTCAATCGCGCACACTCCATAGACACACGCCCAAGGATCATCACAGTCATCGTCCATCACACATGTTGCTCCTAGCCCTATGTCAGACATGCCCTACATGACGAGGACTTTACTCACCCGCGCAATGACCCTCCCAAGAACAAGTGATGCTCGGATCAACCGCACATTTTCCACTGATACAAGCCCAGGGATCTGAGCATCCGTCACTGTTCGCGCACACGGCACCTAGACGATCAGCTTTGGTTAGATAGTATAGGGGGAAGATGTACCTAAGCAATGCCCCTCCCACTGACAGGTGACCGTGGGATCATAATTGCAAACACCATTGAAGCAGGTCCACGGATCAGAGCACTCGTCGGCATTCGAGCATGTGGCACCTGAGAGCGTCAGCATCAAGCTAGAGTAGGGGTTGAGGTGCACGTACCCGCGCAGTGACCAGTCCACTCACAGGTCGCTGTGGATGTAGGTGCACTAGACGTAGTCCTCGTAGTCGTCCTTGTGGTGCTCGTCCGAGTAGCCATGGTTGTCGATATCCTCGTAGACGTAGACGTAGACGGCTGTCCTAGTCCCGCAGCCTCCTGAATGTCCTTCAACGCTGTCCCGATCTGGATCCGGTAGACGTATGTGTCAATCCCCACGGCTTCACCGCGATAGGCACCGAACTTGGGCTCCGCACGGCCGGGGAAGGTGGTAGCTGGCAGCCTGGTTGTCCCCGTTGTTGAAAAGGTCTGCTTCTCACCATCAAAGTACAATTCCACCCAGCCTGGGGTGGCGGTGTTGATGACCAGACCAATGGAGTACACTGTATTGGTCTGGAGGCGGCGGGACCACTGCGACTCGCGTTTTGCGGTGCTAGATGCCTGGTACTGGAGATTGAGCACTCCATTTTTGAATTCTAATGAGAGGGGAATGTTGGCTCCTCCGTCTTCGGCATTGTTGGCTGCGTACTCCTTGCTAGGGAAGTCAGTAACCCGATCCTCAAAAAAAGGTCAAAAAGGATACAATTGCCAGATCATCAAACTCTCCTCGATCTCGCCGAGTGACAATTGATAGCCAATGTAGTATGTTTGATCTGCTGCCACTTTGTTGGGCAAGGAGTGATACTCGGCTCGAATGTCGCCTTGAATGCGGTGAAAGTGCAGTGCAGATGTTCCCCTTGGATCTGTGCCTAGTTTGATGTAGAGATCATCCGTGTTGGCAGAGACCTTGTCGTCTCGTGCTGCTTCGAGGTTCCTAATCCCAAGGATGGAGGGATCGTCGCCACGCGCAGCCGAGAAATCTATCAGCGATGTGCCCAGGGCATAGGGCAAGCATGCAAGGAGAACGAGGGCTTGTGAGAAAATCATCTTGATATTGATATCAAGCCGTTAATTGCCACACGGCAATCAAAAGACAAGTAGGTTATCGCTTTTATAATTACATTCAACCGTTTACCAAGAGAGGTGCCGGAGATTCATTCGGGGATCCCGGCGAATGCAACAGGAGTGAGCTGATGGACCCAGGCAGGGGTCATTCTAGTCTCCTCAGTGGAGATGCCAGGGACAGTCAATGCGGATCAGACATCGCTTAATACAAAAAGCATGCCAATTGGTCGAATATATGCGCCACGCTCGCTAAGCAGAGACCTGTGGGCATCACGGACTTCACAGTCGCAGTACTAAAGCTTACATTCCTACACACTACAGCCATGGAAGGCAAGAGGGATTCGAACGGCTTCTACAACTATCATCCGGTGACCTCTCGACAAATGGCATCCATTATTTCTTCTATATAAATTAATCATCTCGTTGAGGCAAAACTTTCGGCCCCCAACTTCAGTCCGCGGACTATCAATGCACTGGATACACGCCGTTCTCCATGGACTTGGTCTCAAGACGCAAGGTCGACAAGAGCTGCTTCTAGAGACACATCCAAAGGGACAACTATGCCTCGTAAACTAACCTATAAATACCCAGCTACCTCCGCAGAGATGGGAGTCAGAAGTAAAACACATCCATCCACAGATCCGAGTAGTCTTGTACCTACAGAATGTTGGTCAAATCCTCCCTCGGCCATGTGGCTGCCTCCCTCTTGCTCTTCACGCCCGTCTTGGGCCAAACAGTCGTTGGCTCGGACTACAACAAGCCCTCTGCTGGTCCTCCAGCAAGTTTCTTTGCGGCTGCCACCACAATGCCCGTAGCCGCTTTGCAATCCGCGGCCGCAAAGGCCAGTGCCGTGCCCAAGAGTGCCAAGTATCCGATCAACTTTGACTCGGACTCGCCTACCGCTACCATCCACGCAGACTGGGCTACTTTGCCTACTGTACGTATGTCCCGGGACTGTGGGGACTGTGTGAACTAAAGAATGTAGGGTGCGGCCTATGTCTGGGTTGCTGACATGGATGTCGATTGCGATGGCCTTGATTACCAATGCAAGGTCAGTCATCCTCAAGATGAGATAGGAAACGTATACTGACTCTGCCCAGGGCAATGGTGATGGCCAGGATGCAACCAACTTCGGCGCATTGGCGGCGTACGAGGTGCCGTTTATTGTCATTCCTCAGCATTTCTACAAGGCCTACGAATCCCAACTAACAGGCAACAACGTTGCTGCCGTGATTTGGTACACCCCCTTCCATACTCCATATCCCCAGAGACGATAGCCTGACAATGTCCAGCAATGGCAAAATGTACTATGGTATCTTTGGCGACACGGACGGCGACACCCCCGAGGTCATCGGCGAAGCTTCGTGGCTTATGGCTAGGACGTGCTTCCCTGACGACGATCTCAACGGCAATAACGGACACGTTCCTGCGAATGTTACGTGTAAGATTTCTCCCAGCACGTCTCGAACTTGACTGATTCGCCAGATATCGTCTTCACTGGCGATAACGCCGTCCTCCCCAGCAGCGCCGTCAACGACAATTACATCACCAACTTTACCAAGCTGCGCAGTCTTGGTGATAGTCTTGTCAATGCTCTTGTCTCCCAGCTGGGTCTTTCGGGATCCAAGCCGACTACTACCCTGAAGACTACCACCACTACCAAGACTACAACCACGGCGACGTCTACCGCGACTTGTTCCTGGGCGGGCCACTGCCTCGGTATGCGCTACTATACCGTTTGAAGGAAAATGCTAAGGTGTCTAGGTACCTCCTGCTCCTCGGACAACGAATGCTCGGACCCCTTTGCTTGCATCAACGGAGTATGCAATTACGATCCCACGGAAACATGTCAATGGGAAGGACACTGCCTAGGTTTGGATTTGCAATTCTGAGTCGGAGAACCGTTATTGATACGATTCTAGCATCTTCTTGCTCGTCTGACAGCCAGTGCTCTGACCCCTGGGCTTGTATCGACGGTGCCTGTGCCGTTGATCCAAGCATCACCTGCTCCTGGGAGGGACATTGCCAGGGTATGTTGATGCTGATCCAGTGGCAAATGCTGTAGATTGCTGATGTTTTGTAGGAGCCACTTGCCTCACCGATGATGAATGTGATGACCCATGGTCTTGTGTTTATGGAGTGTGCGCTACGGATCCAAGTTCATGATGGGGTGATAGCAGGTTGATACTGTAGCTTTGCGGTTACTGGGTTGTGTGAAGTGCAGTATATGCCTAGCACACTGAATCCTAGTGATTACTTAGCTCTTTTGTAGATGCCCGTATGCAAATCAATTTATGTGCAGGTATCTCATTGTGTGGTTGTGTGAACTAAAACCTGTTCTACGATCTCTGTAGCGTTGCCCTTACCAGGAAGCTAAGAACATGGATGATATAGTATGTATCTCGAGGGCTGGAGGGAACTCGCCTTGATAAAAAGTGGTAGTAATATCAGGATCCTTAAAGACTTTGATAGCCATCTTCTCCCCACACAATAACCCGAAAAGAAAACAAAAGGCATAGTAAGACAGTGACAGGAAACATCCATATCATCCTTGAGGCTGATAATCGCTAACATATCACTATGGCCCTACATGAAGCTCAGCCGTTTTCCGTCGATATCAAATACTTGTTCGAGAATAGAAATGTGAACTTCGGTATATTATCCGAAATACGAGCTATCTTCGAATCTCTGCCCATCATCCTAGTTGCATGTTTGATTTTCATAACTGGATATTGTATGTACGCCCCTTAGACTTTGAAGGGGTGACTGGGTGAGTAACCTTTCGGTAACTTGCCGTCAAGAATGAAAAGTACTATTCTTGCGCAGACGCATAACTCTTCCTCGGGTCAAAGGCCGGCCGTTGTCGGAAGAGATTGAGGAGAGGAATGAATAGCCTTGGCTGGTCATCGCTGGTCTCCATTCCCTCAGTCTGCACCTGCTTGTCGAACCACAACCGAACATCCTCCCAGCTTATCCACCGCCATTCGTCACACTTCTCGGGCTCCAGTATCTGAAGCCAGGAATCAGTACGGAGAGCCTCATGGACAAGGCCGGATGATTCCAACTCACCTGGGGCTGTGCGGTATCGTCCTTGACAATGGCACCGACATACACAGTAATATAGTGCTTTCCTTCGGCCTCCATGACATCGTTCGTAACAGTCAGGAAACGAACGTCGTGAATCGGGAGGCCTGTCTCTTCGAGTACTTCCCGTACTGCGCAGGATTCGAAGGATTCGCCAAATTCAAGATGGCCGCCAGGAAATGCCCAGGTGCCTGTTCCGATATCAGTATCTGCTCAAGATACAGGAGAAAGTTAAAAGGCAGAAGTACCTGCACCATGGCTTCCCTTCCTCTTGCCCAGAATAATCTTCCCTTCCCTGTTCAGGATGACAACTCCAACTCCTACTCTTGGATTCATCGTGAGCAGTCCACAGCAAAGATTCGTGTACGGACTTGACGATGTTCGAAACGCAGGTGTGGCTTTTATGTGAAATGTCTCAACACAGCCTTCGGGTGAGTCATACGAGTCAAGGCTGGGAGGTGATGCTCACCTACTTCTCAGCTATGGTCGAGACAAATCAGAATGCAGATACGGCTATCGATGACCGAATGCAAATTCGTTTAATATTGATTGATGATATTGAAGTTGGGAGATGCGTGTGTTTGTTGGAGATGACCTTGAAGGCAATGCATACAAATCAAACATCCCCAACTGTCTCAATAATAAAGAACCTCCGCTCACGATCATCTCCTCATCTCCTCATCTCATGCCTTCATCTCATGCATGGCTATCTTGGCCATCTGGAATATCTTTGAGCATGGCGAATTTGCTATACCAATCAGCAAGCCGGTAATCCTCGAATCATTGGCGAGAACAGTTGGAGAATTTGTTATCACTTGCCCTACACTGTTGTCGGCCATCTCCCGCCCTGCTTTTCCCCTATCAAGCAAGGTACTGCATTCCTTATCAATGCAACCTGATAACGAGCAATGTCGGACTTCAATATCCTCGCCGTGGGATGTGGAGACTGGCGACATACTCGGGGAGCTTCATTATCATATTTCCTGCCCTGCAGCTGGTGTCCTGAAAACAAGCGCAGGAATCTGGAGGGAATGTGCGGCCAGATTCACTTCGCATTTCTATGATAATGGTATACAATTACGAAAATGCAGCGCCTGTGTGTTACTTCGATTTGCGTATCCTCGCCATGTATCCTGCCGCGCCATGGCCTTCCAGTCGAGATGCAACATGCCTTATCTTTGTTGACCCCGCATTGTAATCGAGTCTGGCTAGACGCAGATGGGCAGGTCAAGCTTCGTGGTCAAGGCTTAAAAGAGAGAGAGATTCGGGCCAAATCATTATATCTTTTTACCTTTGCATCAATCGTCAATTGGCGGGCCTTGACGAAGAGTTTGCGCCCTGCTTGAAAGCATCAACAATCACCATGGCTTCTAAAGAGCAAGCTCTGGATCATATTGTCAAGACATCTCACGCCGCAGACGATCCAGAGGTAGAGATCGGCCGCCTGGGTGAACTTGAGGTTGATCTCGACTCCACCTTGAAGGAGGACCAGGAGTATGACTACGAATCCGAACACTCCCCCTTTGCTGAAGGTGTGTTTGTCGTGTGCGCTTTGAATACTAGATTCTCGACTCATTCCAAAGATGCATAGTCCGAGCAGTTGTTCCTGAAACTGATGACCCACACATGCCTGCCAATACGCTCCGCATGTGGGTGCTCGGCGTCGTCTTTACCATTCTGGGTTCTGGGATCAATCAATTCTTCTCCCTCCGTTACCCATCTGTGCACATAGTCTCGCTTGTTGCAGAGCTGCTTGCCTATCCATGTGGTGTCTTTCTCGCCAAAGTACTGCCCATAATGACGATTAATTGCGGACGGTTGGGTTCTTACTGCATAAATCCAGATCACCATTTCAATATCAAGGAACATGCCATCATCGTGATCATGAGTAATGTCTCTTTCGGATACGGCAGTGCCGACGCGACCAACATCATTCAAGCCTCCAGCTCTAACTTTTACAACTTTGGTCTCAAAGCGGGCTTCTCGGTCCTTGTTGTGATCTGCGCGCAGCTCTTAGGGTTCGGAATCGCTGGTTTGGCCGCGCCATGGCTCGTGGAGCCCGCGAGCATTATCTGGCCGGCTGTTCTATCGAACTGTGCAATGCTGGAAACTCTCCATTCTCGCGCCAACTCAGTGGCGAATGGATGGAAGATCTCTCGCTTGCGCTTCTTTCTGTATGTCACCGCAGCCGGTTTCGTGTGGTACTTCTTTCCCGGGCTCATTTTCACGGCCCTATCCTATTTTACCTGGATCTGCTGGATTGCGCCCAAAAACGTTGTTGTCAATCAGCTTTTCGGCATGCAGACGGGACTTGGCTTGAGTCCCATCACCTTCGATTGGAGCCAGGTAGCGTACAACACGAATCCACTTCTGTCTCCATCTTGGGCAGCCGTCAACGTTTTTGCGGGCTTCGCAATCTTCTTCTGGGGTGTCGTTCCTGCTCTCTACTACACGAACACTTGGTTTACTGCTTACCTTCCAATGATGACGGCGGACGTCTACGATCGGACAGGAGCCGTCTACAACACAACCCGAGTGGTTAGCTCCCAGAACACCCTGGACATCGATGCTTACAAGCAGTACTCGCCTCCGTATCTAGGCGCCACATTCGCGTTCGTTTACGGACTCGCCTTCGCGTCCATCACGTCAGTTCTTACTCACATTGCAGTCTGGCATAGGAGCGACATCTGGGCTGCCCTAAAGGGCAAAAACAGGTTAGACATCCATGCCCGGCTCATGAAATCCTACAGGAAAACTCCTTGGTACTGGTATGCCGCAGTCATTGTGGTGGTGACCGCCCTCGCCATTGTGCTGGTCGAGGTCTACGAAACAAAACTCCCCGTCTACGGCGTGTTCCTGGCCCTCGTCATCCCAGCCCTCTACATGGTGCCCTGCGGAATCGTCCAGGGAATCACCAACGTCGACGCAAACCAGCTCAATGTCCTCAGCGAGTTCATCGGTGGCTACATGTTCGAAGGCAAGCCCCTGGCCAACATGCTCTTCAAGATCCTCAGCACCGACGTGGTCGGCCAAGGCGTCTACTTCGCCATGGACATGAAACTGGGCCACTACCTGAAGATCCCTCCCCGGCTGCTGTTCGTCGCCCAGGGGACCGCCACCGTTCTCGGAGCCCTGACCCAGGCCGGCGTCACCCTCTGGATGCTCGGCAACATCGACGGCATCTGCACCGCGGACCAACCAGACGGCTTCTCCTGCCCCAACGGCCGAACCGTGTACTCATCCTCCGTCATCTGGGGCCTCGTCGGCCCGCGACGCCTCTACTCCGCCGGCAAGATCTACTCGCCTCTCCTGCACTTCTTCTGGATCGGCGCCCTCGCGCCAGTAGCCACGTACTTCCTGTACAGGTCCACCAAGCGCAGCATCTTCAAGTCCGTGAATTGGCCTCTCATCTTCGTGGGCACATGGAACGTTCCGCCGGGTAAGTCGCCAGACTTCAATGCCGCAGTGCAAGCAGCTACTTACTGATGGGTTCCCAAGCAACTGGTATCAACTATTCCAGCTGGGCGCTCGTCAACTTCGCCTTCAATCATGTCATCAAGCGCCGCTTCTTTGCTTGGTGGACGAAATACAACTACGTCCTCGCCGCGGCTCTCGACACCGGCCTTGCACTTAGCGGCATCGTCATCTTCTTCTGTATCTCGTACCCTGGTGCCGTGTTCCCCGACTGGTGGGGGAACACAGTATACCTCAACACTGCGGATGGACTCGGTGTCGCCTGGAAACCGATGCCGGATGTGGGTTACTTTGGTCCCCCGAACGGAACTTGGACTTGACGTTAAGTATCTCTCTACAGCGGTTACAAGGATTCTACGCGGGATGGCAAACATTTGCCGAGTCAACTAGGTCATTTCTGTTGCAATCATCGGACGAAGCTCGTTGAGAAATTATTGAATACATCCAGACTTCCTCGAAGTTTCCCATTAAAAACCAGCTGAAAACTACCACATCAAGTAATAGAGGAATAAAACAATGCCGAGAGAAGAATCGCGTTAATGGAACAATTAAAAGAAAGAATCCGAAAAAGTGGCTTGGGAAAGAAAGCGGTCGAGCAAACCGGTTTTCCCGGAAGACCTTGCCAAAAGGCGGTCGGTTCAGTCAATAGAAGAGTGACCTGCCCCTCCTCGAGAAAGATTGAGATACATCACGAAGCATTTACTGCACGAAGGGTCAGTGTCTGCACGTTCAGAGAGACCAAAGGGACCAGGCAAGCTTACAGAAATCTCGGCCATTCCAAGATCCTCACCACCCGTAGCAGGCTGCTGAGCAGTGCCATTCGTAGCGGCAGGCGCATTGGCATCTGTGGGGCCAGCATTCTCGGTGCTGGCGAAGTAGTCAACCATCTCGGCATCGAGCTCCTCGACGGACTTCGGCTTAGGACGGTTCGAGCTACGGGCACCACCACGGCGACCGCGGCGGGCGCCACGGCCTCGAGTGGTGTTGGCCGCCTTGGCTGCTGTGGCAGGCTTGGGCTGAGATTTGACTTGACTGTTTGAGATTAGCAGAAGATCATCAAAAAGACGACAAAGAGTAAAAACTTACGCGACACGCTCTCCAAGAGGCTTCGGTGCTGGCACACTGGGAGCGTGGGAAGCGTCAACCACTACTTCGATCTATGAAGAATTAGAGACGATCAGAATGAAAGAGATGGCAAAGCGTCTCTCACCTTCATCGGTCTTCCATCAACAAGCAGACCATTCAACTCCTTGGCAGCCTTGGCAGCTGTGTCGGGTTTGCTGAAGACAATGGAAGCAATACCACGGCTGGTGCCGTTCTGGTTGTAAGTGAGCATCACTCGCTTGACGGGGCCTGCGGATTTTGAGAAATATTCCTAATGGACAGGAAAGATGATCAGTACTGCAGTCAAAATCAAGTCGCGTCAACCTGGTAACGACGGCGGCATGAACGAAACATCGACAATTGCGCACAACGGCCCCCAACTCGGTAGCAAAGAGCATCAGCGAGCACATAGCGTTAGCGTTATATTCCACTGGGAACCCATATTTCCACCTTTACGATCATGAAACCCAAGACCATTGTGGAATCCGTATTAATCTTCGCAGCACAATCCCCTTCAAATAATGACTGGACGTTTGATCCCTCCATGGCATGAACCGACCTCAGCAACCATTCAGAGCAGGAGTGGACGAATGCATGTCAGTGCCCTGCTGCGATGCAGGTATCAAGCGTCCATGCTTATAAGGCGACTTGCCATCAACGAAGTATGACAGTTCCATGGCTGAAAATCCAAGCAGGAACAGAAAAGTTCCGATGCGACCCCCAGTTTGCCCACAAGTCATATATAGTAGAGTTCAAAAAAAAAACTCTAGGTAAGGCTGCTAGATCCTCAAGATTTATTGCGAGTGTGTCTCCTGCCCTAATAAACCGACGCACTTCACAAATAAATCGTGGTACCCGATGAGGCTTTTGATTTCATTGCAAAGCCTTGCCTGCTGCTGTTGTTTGCTGATGCGCTCGCTGATGCCCCTTCCGTGCAGTGCGAAATCAAACGGGTGGCGAAACCGAAAAGTTTCGCCGGGAAAGGTATTTCAAAGCTCCGAGCACAGTCTGCAGCGTGGTGATGGAAGCGTATTGCTGATAACGCAAATTCGCAACTCAAGCTAACACGCTTCTCGCAAGACTCCGGCAAAACTCGACCTCGACCGTCATGTAGCACCAGTTTATGAAATGCTCGTAGATAAAAGACGGGAAGGAGTAGGTGCCTGTGCAGCGGACCCAGCAATCACCACGAAGTTGTAAAAGCGACGTGGTGACGGGTCCGAACGCGAATGGAAGCCGTTGACGCCTCGAAGGTCTCGAAAAACAGACATGGCGATAGAAACCCAAGGCGAAGGCCTCTCGATCAACATACCTTGATATTGCCCTCATTCACATCGGAGGGCTTAGAGAAGTTAGTAAATCTGCGCATTGCCAACCTCAGGGCGTGAGAAGACTTACCAAGCCGCTGACCATGATCTTGCTCTCCGTTGCGACCGGGTGTCCACCCTGAGCCCCCTTCGCAACAGGTTTGGCGGGCCTTGCATTCTTCTTCACTCCTCCAACTGGAACGGCAGCACTGCCAGGCTTTGAAGCGGCTGGACGACGAGTGCGGCGACGAGCGTTTTGACGACGGTTGACGAGAATCTCGTCGAGAGACTTGTCCAGCTTGCCAGACATTGTTGCTGAACTCAAATGAGTGATCAGAATTGGAGAGTGAGAGGTTCAGAAGATTCACGGAATTGCGACCGTGACAGATGATGAGCCGTCTAAGCGGTTCGAGGCTTTGACAAAGAGGCAGGAGAATAGGCTCAAAAGTTGTGAGTAGTCGCTATTGAGCTCAGAATATTAATTGTTGAGACAATTATGGATGTATATGATTAAGAAGCGAGACGCGTTGATGGGGTGATGCAAGATGATGGAGGGTTGAGATTGATGGACGACAGGAAGTTACGGATACGCAAGGGCGGTCGCTCTCAGAGAAGAGGGAGGGAGGGAGGCTGTGTCTCGTTTGACGCTAGGCCGCATATGGAGGCGGGATGTTGGTGCCTTAGACATCAGGATTTGGCCATACAAACTGAAACGTGCTATCATCATCATCATCAATATTATCATTGCCATCATTGAATCTCATGACGATTCATCGACCTCTATTCTCAGCAGTTGAACGCAGCGTCATATTGGCTATGAATAACATGATGCCTCGCAATCACTGTTGGGAGGTCAATCATAGGACTCATAGATCACTGATTTGGAGTTAAACTACCACAATATATAGAGTCATTATCATGAGCAAAATAGAATAGTATATCCGAGTCAGTTGCTGCTCCTAGGCCCAGCCTTGACACATTGCAATAAGAAAAGGGTACCTAATGACAAACGCCGAACTCTCGCTCTACCCGAACTCCCTGGGAGAACGCACAACTACATCAATAACAAAGGACACCGTGTGTTCGAATCAACACACACTTAAGAACATCAGCCTGAAGTGACCAGTTCCTAAACAATCAGCTTTTCAGAGCTTCCAATCGACCCCTCATTTGTTCCAGGGCCGCTTCTTGATCTTCAATCTGGTCCTCAATAGCCGGTTCTCCTTCTGCCGGTTCTTCGGTTTTGACGTCTCCGGCCTGGGAAAGCTTGCCCTGCAAAATCTCCTGTAGAACCTTGTCGACCTCCGCCTCAGCTTCATCTTCTTCGTCTTCATAGAGCTCATTGTTGGGTATCGCGTCGTCCACCATCTCCTCAATGATACCAGCACGCACCAGTTCCGTTGCAAGTTGACGCATGGTTCCTGTCAATTCAGGCAACCGGACCAATGTATTGACATCCTTCATGATTCCTGTCGACTTCTTCAGACTGCCTTGGATCTTACGCATCGAAAACGCCTCATTCACTTGCATCTGGACACTTTGAAGCTGGGCTCGACTCGTGGTCAGACGGGCGGACTGTTTGCGGATCCGGACCAGCTCCCGCGCAAAGGTCTTTGTTTCAGCAGTAGCCTGTTTTGCCTGCGAAGGATTTCGCTGAGCTCTGCGCGACGCATTCACGATGTATTGCCGTGTCTTGCTTTCCAGAGTCCTCAACTGGGCAATGTCGCGGTCTAATTGTCGGGTATTGGCACGGATAAGTTGGTTGCATTTCCTCATCTAAAACAGGAAAGTCAAATCAGCACACATGGGTAGCTAGTCGTCATCAATAATTGTACCTGTGCTTGAGGATCTGGACCGAAGAATACTGCCTTCAGAGTCTCCATGGTCAAGAGGCACTCTGTGACGTTCCAGGATTATCTTCCTCGGATATTTCGTTCTTGTAGACTGGATATAGGTAAATTTATAAAATATAAGCAAGAGCTCACGTCTTCGTGAGCGCCCAAGACTACGTTGTCGCAAAAGGCATCAAGCTATGTTCAGGAACTTGATCGTCACTGTAAGTGGGGTACCGATCCGGCAGGGCGTTGGAACGGGTTGCGCAAGGCGAATGCAGATGATAAGATAACAGACTGCCAATGTGAGGACGCCAAGGAGAATTATATGGTAACTGAACTAATAAGAGCTGTGACTTGAAAACTGTGTATCGGGAATACTTTTGACCAAGATTGGGGTGACTATCGTCAACAGATTGAGGAATCCGGCACTTCCCCATGTGATTAGTCAGCAAGCCCAAGTTCCAAGTTGGATGCAAATCAAGCCTCAGGCACACCAGAGACCGCAAACAGAGCAAACAGCAGGCGGCCGCTGTAAGAGAGTTCCAGTACTTTCTAGCACCACTTCTGGAGGGATGGCCTGCGCTAACCTCAGCTGGATTCATCACCAGTCTTTCTAGCCCCAGGTCCTTCTACCTATTGTCAGCTCTAACTTCACTTTCCTCTCAGCACTAGACCTTCACATCTGTTACCTATCATCTTCCTCGTCCTCTCTCTTCCCAGTATTCTATCTAACTCAGATCAAGATGCCTGAAACACCTCAACTTACTCCTGAAGGTACGTTCGCTTGTGGTCACTCCGTTCCACCTTCCCCGCCTCGGGTTGTGTTGCTGGTCTCTGAGTCTGAGTTCAATTGCAACACAAACACTCGAGCCTCAATGCGTTTGTATCTGCCGCATTCTGAAAACGCTCAAGCTATCACTTGGTCCTTGGAGCTGTTGAGATGGTAAAGCATTGCTGACGAATGCCTGTGCAGTCACATGGGCCCAGCGCTCTTCCAGCTCGGACCCCGAGCGCAACTACCTCTACGTCAACATCAAGACCCCGGATGTCGCGAAGTCGGCCGCGGATCTCAAGATCACCGCCAACAATGTCTCATTCACCGGAGAATCCAAGAAGGGCGTAAAATACCACGTCTCTCTCGACTTATATGCCGAGATTGACCCCGAAAACAGCAAGGTCAACCACACTGACCGCGAGGTTGAGCTGGTATTGCGGAAGAAGGAGCTAAAGGAGGAGTACTGGCCCCGTCTGGTGAAGGACACACAGAAACTCCATTTCTTGAAGACAGATTTCGACAAGGTATGACACTAATTGCCGTGAATCTTGGCGGAAGAGGACAGCTGCTAACAATTTCTAGTGGGTTGACGAGGATGAGCAAGACGAAGCAGGCGATGATGACTACGCAAACAACTTTGGTGGATTCGAGGGTCTTGACCAGGGCGGACTTGGAAACATTGATTTCTCCAAGCTCGGTGCAGACCTTGGTGGTGGTGCCGAGGGAGCCGAGGGCGCCGAAGTTGTTGAGGGCGAAGAATCGGTAAGTCATTTTGATGCGAGCACTTGAAAACCGTATGCATCAGCTTTGCTAATATCTTATCAGGATGAGGAAATGCCCGAGCTCGAGGGTGACAGCAAGGCCGAGGGAGAGGCCAAGTCCTCCAAGATCCAGGAAGTCTCTTAGAGTATGATGGAAAGGAGCGTGGTGATCATCCGCGAAAGCTGAATGCTGAAACATCTATATGAACAAAATCGCTCTACCACGAATGAGCTTTACTCATTTCCGACTATAAAATGAGGCTTAACGAGGCTGAGTATACCGTTGGCGACTGATCAGGGGAGACCTGAGATGCATGATCAGTGGACGATAATGTCTCAGACATACTGCAAGCTCTTTTTGAATGATATAATGAGATACGCTTCGCGCTATTGAATTATTCCGCCCGATAAGTTGAGGTACTCTCAGGCTAGTTCTGCCATAGCTGAAACAGCTATGGCCAAGCGTAAATTCGTCGCAGTATATTAGAAGTAACAGCGTTGGTCGTATGGTGCATCAGACAAGTCATGATGTCCTAAAGCCTCATAGATACACACCTGAATTTTCAGGCCCTTTGAAGAGGTCGTGGATATCTAAATTATGATGCTGAGAGACATTTCTCACCAAAATCCACTGAGAGATGGGAATAGAGAGTACCCGACTCTTCGGTACGAGTATTGTCCTTGACAATTCATTTGGCAAAAACAGAAATCAAAAATTGGTCCGACTTGGTCGAGTCGAGGTTTGCTCGACCGCATTCTGGGCGTCGAAACTCATTGGCGGAGAGAAGCCGAAGGTTGTGCCGCCACATTCCTCTGGAAACCCACATCCTCTCTTGAAAATGTGGAGGGACTCGAAACCAAGATCTTTCTGACTTCACCAACTCTCACGATCGTTGCACACGCCACATTTGAGGTGTCAACCAACTTCTGTCTGTCAAGGCGCTTGGATTGACCCTCTTCTTCTCTGTCGTTATATATCTTCGGTCGATTTAGCTCTTCAGCCTCGATTGACTGAGAAGGAGCCCGCCGCCACCGCCATACTCGGCGCGCGATTTGTTTCTGTTTTCATAGACGTTTTGCAAATAGACAATCACAAGAACATCGCCAAAATGCCGCCAAAGAAGCCCGAGCCGGCCAAGAAGAAAAAGACCACGGTCGAGGACAAGGTTCGTGCTGACGCTGAATGATGAATAGTCCTGAAAATGATGTACTGACTCTTTTTCTTAACTCAACAGACCTTTGGCATGAAAAACGTACGTTACGAATTTTCGGAGACTCTATCGTGCCGTAACTATTGAAAACCTAGCTGACTGAATATTCTTTAGAAAAAAGGTGGTTCCGCGAAGAAGCAGATAGCACAGCTCCAGGCCCAAGCAGCACACAACAAGACCGCCGAGGCCAAGAAGAAGGAGGCTGAGAAGGCCCGTCGTGAAGCCGAGAAGAAAGCCGCTGAGGCAGCGAAGAAGGAAGCAGCAGACCTGTTCAAGCCCGTGCAGGTTCAGAAGGTTCCTTTCGGTGTCGACCCCAAGACTGTCCTGTGTGTCTTCTTCAAGCAAGGCAACTGTGAAAAGGGAAAGAAGTGCAAGTTCAGTCACGATCCGAATGTTGAGCGGAAAGCGGCCAAGAAGGATCTCTACACCGATTCTCGAGATGTGAAGTCTGCGGAGGAGGAGGCGAAGAAGGGCGACACGATGGACCAGTGGGACGAAGAGAAACTTCGCAAAGTTGTTCTCAGCAAGCACGGCAATCCTCGGACAACTACCGAGAAGGTTTGCAAGTTCTTCATTGAGGCGGTCGAGAACCAGAAGTACGGTTGGTTCTGGGTTTGTCCCAATGGAGGCGACAAGTGCATGTACAAACACAGCTTGCCGCCTGGGTATGTTTCTCGGTGTAGTTTTTCCAGCATTGTCAGCATTGTACGATGAAGCTAACACTGTCATGTAGTTTCGTGTTAAAGACAAAGGAGCAGAGAGCTGCTGAAAAGGCTTTGATGGACAAGTCTCCGTTGAACACGCTAACCTTGGAGGACTGGCTCGAATCAGAACGCCACAAGCTCACCGGCAGCCTGACACCAGTGACCCCCGAGACCTTCGCCAAGTGGAAGAAGGAGCGTCTGGATAAGAAGGCTGCAGAGGAACAGGCCCGCAAGGCCAAGGAAGCCACAGGTCGTGCTCTGTTCGAGAGTGGCAACTGGCGTGCGGAGGAGGAGAGCGAGGACGAGGACGAAGACGACGGCACCTGGAACCTTGAAGCCCTGCGGCGGGAGACCGAACGACTACGGGAGAAGAAAGAAGAGGAACGTCTTGCCCGATTGGCTGGTACTTCGGTCACACCATCTTCGAACGACGAGACCGTTGCCCAAGAGGGCGAAGGCTGAGTCGATGCGGCTCACCCAAGATAACAACAACTTGGGCTTTCGAATTCGGGCATGGCACCTCCCACATTGGAACCGGCGTTCCAGGCGGATGTCCGGGCCCGTGATGGTGATCGTGTTGATGGATGGGTTGATACAATGCTGTTTATTGGCGGTTCGCTCGACAGGCCAAATAATCGCTTTGTGTTGATATCCAGGACCGAATATCTGCCGGTTGGGCGTTGACGCTCTGTCCTCTGTCATTTCCATACGTGCTCCTGTGCAGCCACAGGTTCTGGGACAGATGTCCTAGTGCATGTATGGAAGGGCAGGGACAGAAGGCGACACACGATCGACGCAAATCATGTGTGACGGATGAGTGGATGCAGAAAACAGAGGCTGGCATTCTGTGATGCCGTTTTTGTACGTAGAAAATGATTTTTGACTAGATTTAGCGCTACATATCAATGCTTCCCATCAACCGCTTTAGATCCCCATCCGTCAAGGTCAATGGAGTCGACCAGCAACTGGCTAGGACTCGATTTGTAGAGAGAACGAGTCTTCCGTATTGATATCAAGAAGTGTCTACAATGACGCCTTCTGCCGCGCCAAGCCATTCTCAAACATCAACTGCACAACATCCTGCGCGACCCCCCACGAT